>NC_084727.1:896406-1197182 GCF_033807575.1 Cydia pomonella
CATTGATATGTCACAGTTTTCAATTGTTTGGTTGAGTTAAATGTAATGCCCGTGTTACAACAACGCTATATGCAACATTTAGTTACTTTTTATAAAATTAAAAATAGTAAAAAAAAACAATTTTTTTTTTTTTTTTTTAAATTAACTATGCCATTTAGTTTCCTTAAACGTACTTACCGATACGCCGAAGTTAACGAAATTCAATAAAAACACGGTGTATATATTTTTTAAATCGACACGAGTTGCGAATTACCTATTCGCACATGTATCGTACAACGTTTTACAGTACATATGGCCGTTTAAATGTTCGACACAGTAACGTAACATGCTAATTTTCGCACTAGTGATGCGGTAAAGTAGCACCATATGTACTGTAAAATACTATTATTGAATAAGGGATATATACATTATTAGTTTTCGTGTAAAAAACTCAGAGTTGCCCGGTGCTTCGTCCCCAGGACGCTTGCTGGATTTCCCCGTTGCATCGCCAGAGGGCCTACCACGACCCACGTGTCGACGAGTTGCCTCCCTGCCGACCTAGCCAAGGTGACAATCGCTATCGCTTCGACAACGAATCGCTTGGTGTCTCTCTATCACTCTTCCATATTAGTGCGACAGTGACAATTGCGATTCGATCGCTACGGAGCGTAAGCGATTTGCACGTTGGCTACGCGGCCTGTTACACTTACATACGAATTTACAAGTGGAACAGAGAGGCAACACGGCAATGTGGTTTAATCTTTCACCACACCAGCTCGTAAAGGCTCTCTTGATTGTCCAAAAACCGCCAAGAAAGTTGCATTTTATCCACAAGAGTGGCAAAGTTAGTAGTTTCGTTATGAAATTGACTTTTAAATGATGATACAATATAATACAAATATTATATGAAGAAAAACATGAGATAGAAATTAAGCACATAACTTAAACTATGGTAGACAACAGGCGGTCTTATCGCTAAAAAACGATTTCTTCCAGACAACCTATTATTATGATTTCAACGATAAATATTGAGAAACGTTCATTTGGATTTGATTTGCTTCCTCGTGTTGGTGTGGTGAAAAATTTGTTTAACCCTCGTGCCTAGAAACCCTCGCACCGCTCAAGTTTCCAATTTTGGAATCTTGCTCGCACGAGTAAAACAAATAACTATTAACGTTAATGCGTTAAAAAAGGTATACGTCACTTCTGTTTTTATGTAAACCATAAGCTGAAAAAAAATGCATTATTTTTGTTGGATCCAAGAAAACCCACATTTCAATTAATCAAACCGTTACTTCATTAAAGATCAAATACGAAATCACCTGATATCCGAAACTGAATTATAAAATCGCGTGTTACAAGGTTCTTAAAACAATTACATTAAATTACTGAATATAGGACGGACCCAATGCCGAAAAAAGAAAGATAAATGCAGGAACTAAGTAGGTATTTCTTCAATTACGCCAATCAAGTTAGATCCAAAAATAGCGTTTTGAGGATTTAATTCCCAGTAAGCTGGAAATTGATTTATTTATTTAAACTTTATTGCACACATAAAGAAAAATGTGCAAATGGCGAACTTAATGCCAAAAGGCATTCTCTACCAGTCAACCATTGGGTCAAACAGAGACATTTGTGTATGTTGGTGCAGGAAAAAATAATAACAAATAATAAGAAAAACATTAAACGTGAAGTCAAATAATATTAAAAATATATAAATAGTCAAATACTACTACTTATATAATGTATAAAAGATAGACTAATACAAATAATTATGTACATATACATGATGGTGAACCTTATTTAAGTTCTTCTGACAGAAGATGCTTGCGAAGTAGTCGTTTGAAAACGGGTTTGCTTGGGGTTTGTCGAATAAAGAGAGGGAGGGAATTCCAGAGACGGACTGCCTCAACGGCAATAAATATAATATATTTAATTTTTCATTTGTTCGTAAATGCGTGTAATACGAGCTCCATCCCAGGAGGTAGGAGGTGTGGCTCCATCCCAATCTTAAGGCCTTTTTCTAGGGACTTCATCGATTTAAATCCAGAGTTTTTGACTTTGGATCGATAAAAAAAAATCACGATCATAGGTTTAAAATTAATTTTAATAAATTGTAATAATCTTTTGTTCAACAAAAAATATGAAAATTGTTTAAAAAATTTAGTAATATCATATTTGAGGGGCCTCATTACTCTTTTTTTTTAAATTTAAACATACAATACATTGCAATTCAAAATATGATATCCGCGATCTCAGGCTCTATATCCATCTCGCTCTCGGCAAACGCAGACGCGTTTAAAAAAAATGTATATCATGCTTTTTTCTACTGACTGGGTGGGTGTTCACGAGTATATTTACCTTGTGCTCCATATATCCATTGTATTTGTAATCATCAGCATAATGCTTCTTATACTTCTCGTAATCAAAATGCAAGCTTTTCGTATGTATGTTATCATACACAACTTGTTGTAGCCGTTGTGCCTCTTGCATTTTCCATCTATCTTGTCTCTCTCGTTCTTGCATATTTTTTTCAAAAAAATACTTCCTCACTTGCGGCAAGTCTATGGTCCATGACACTGTCTCCTCGAACGCGAGGAAAAAAGTGCAAAAACCGAACGCGACTTTCACAGCTGTCAACATTTTGAGCGGGAATACACTTATTTTTAATTTCTCGGCTTTCTCGTATACACCAAGACCTTTAAATTAGGATTAAAACATTGTAATTGAGGGCGTTTGAGAATGGTGTTTAAAGCTTGAAACACGTTAATTTTCACAGACGAAGGTAGACAACTGGTGGGAAATTGGCCGACAATGATCGATTTTTACGTAATTGCGCGTTTCCCGCGCTCATTGTTTGAGGTTAGTGTTGCCTGACTTGTAAAATATCTGTATTTCCGTTATTCGCTACATGAACAGTATGGGTAGCTATTGGGTAAAGGCACACATTTAACTGACAAAAATCTATAATTGTCTGCGGTTTTTGATTTTCTATACATTTTTTAAGTTAGAGGATTATATATTTTTAGTGTGCATTGGATAGGACCAACTGGCGAGAAAGAGGGGAGGCCTTTGCCCAGCAGCGAGACACTCTTACAGGCAAAAAAAAACCGGGCAAGTGCGAGTCGGACTCGCGCACGAAGGGTTCCGTACCATTATTTATAAAAACGGCAAAAAAATTATGTTTATTGTATGGAAGCCCCCCTTAAATATTTAATTTATTCTGTTTTTAGTATTTGTTGTTATAGCGGCAACATAAATACATCATCTGTGAAAATTTCAACTGTCTAGCTATCACGGTTCATGAGATACAGCCTGGTGACAGATGGACGGACGGACGGACGGACAGCGAAATCTAAGTAATAGGGTCCCGTTTGACCCTTTGGGTACGGGACCCTAAATCTTAAACTATGTTGTCCATGTCACACGGTGTTAGTTATTGCGCTGCAGATTTAGCTTGGTTTAACTTTAGTAGTAAGTATGTCCATATATATTACAGCTTGAAGTGATATAGTACTTTATACAATCATTGATTGAACATTGATTGAGATTGAACAGTATGATTATATCAAATACTTTTTCTACGAGTCATCTAAAATAATACTTTTTTTACTATAAATCCTAAATAAGTAATGAAAATTGGTAAGTATCTCAGTAGACAAAAATGTAGTACAAAAGACATAAACGCGCGCTCCCCCGCCCGCTGCCCGTTTAGTTTTTTCCATGGGAGCGCGGCGGCACGTGATTGGTATTTTTGTTATAGAAGACCAATCCAGCGTATCAAAATGAATATTATAGTTTAGTTGGAAGCCCGTACATGAAAAGTACGCAATTATAGTTTAGTATACGAAATCTTAATTCAACCGTTACAGTCGACGAGTAGAAAAATCGACATTGCGTTTATTTATTTATTTATTTATTTAATCTTTATTGCACAAAAGAAAACCTTATAGTACAAAAGGCGGACTTAATGCCATGAGGCATTCTCTACCAGTCGTTTTTATGATTTGAACTGGCAACACTTCGGAGGATGGGCGTCCGCCGGCGTTTCCTCGCACACGCAATGTTTGAGCCATCGGCTCGGCTGTCTAAATATTATGTGGGCGTCCTTGGATAAGAGATAACCATAATTAGGTATTACATGTTTATCTTTGTTGAAAGGATCTGGGGGCCTACCGCGAAAATCGAAGTTCGTCAATTGCGGGCATTTTTCTCTGTCACTCTAATGACGTCTTAGAGAAAGTAAAAGAGAAAAATCCCCGCAATTGGCGAATTTCGGTTTTCGTGGTAGGCCTCCTGGTGCAGTATCAGCGTCGTGATGTACTGCTTACTTCGGCTGGAGGAACTACGAAGTGAAAAAAAACTGCACTTTATGTACTGCAAGTACGAGACATTTATTATCATAATAAATCCACTATTTGCTAGACCGGATAAACTTTTTTCAATTTTTTTTTATCTTATACCTTTAAACGAGCAATTCTTGTATATATATATATATATATATATTTCTGTGATCTCGGAAACGGCTCTAACGATTTCGCTGAAATTTGGTATATGGGGGTTTTTGGGGGTATACAATCTATCTAGATTAGTCTTATGTTTGGGAAAACGCGTGTTTTCGAGTTTTCATGCGTTTTTCTTTCGACGCAGAATATGGTCGCTAATTTCGTATTGCCGGCCACTGTCCGTCTGGTCCAGCGGGTTAAGACGCGGACGGCAAGAAACAACCAGAGTTACGGGTTCGAATCACGCCCGGTGACTAACTTTTTTTTAATTTTATATGTTTAAGTTTATATATTTTTTTTTAATTTTTATTGTTTTTAGACAAGTTTAAAAAAATGTAGTTAATGTTTGAGATAACAATATATATATACTCCTCAAAAGAAAATAAGAGCCACTGAGTTTTTTGGCTGTAACTTAAAACATACTTACTTATTTCATGTGATATATTTTTTTACAAAAAAAAATGGCATTATTTTTTTTACAATTTAAGTGTATTTCTATCCGAGCTTTGCTCGGTCGCCCAGATACTTTTATTTAACTTTCCCTGTTAGTATGTATGGGACAAATCTTGCAAGTTAAATTTGACCCACACCCCGGTTTCCGATGAAGCTGAAAATTTGCATACTTATGTAAGTCGGGTGACAATGCAATATTATGGTACCATCAAGCTGATGTGATGATGGAGAAAGAAGTTGACTATTGGGACTCTGTGATAAAACAACGCAACCTAATTGTGTTTGGGATTATTGGAATCGTCTCGGTGAGTATTAGTTGCCCGTGGAAAGAAAAGAACAGTCAGCGATACAGCTTGTATCAAAAATTATATTATTGACAGAAAAACTTCTCTTTTACTCCAAATAAGACGTAATAAGAGTGACAGAGAAAGTGGCCCGCAATTTACGAACTTCGATGTTCGAAGTAGGCCCTCAGTTTCGATATATTCATTATGAAAAGGAAAGTACCTATACAATGATGATACTATGTGCTCACACTTAAGCAGTGTGGGAAACGTACGAACCTTGACTTCGATTTCTAACGAGTCGACGCCGGTAAACCTTAAACTTTGACCAATAATAGACCTTATGTGTTCCTAATAAGATTTAAAGTTGTTTGTTAATTCGACTACAGAATAGCAATACTAATAAGAGGGGGTGTGAAGCCAGGAGATTAGAGGAGATAAAAGATATGGCTCGATGCGCGAACTTGCGGTGGAAGAAAAGGACATTCGGGTTTATAACTTTTTATCTTAATTATGCTCGTCAGATCCCTTTCGAGATATCACTAGCTATTATGTACTAAAATGATACTGTTAGATATGCAGAGTAACGTATATTGAACAATCAGGGCTCAAAACCGGTATGAAATACCTGTTAATATTATTCCAAAACTGTTATATTTTTTCGTTGATTAAAAACCGGTTAGATTGAACCGGTGTATAAGGGAGAAGTAGAAGAGGGAGCTGGAAGGGGTAGACCTCGGCGGACTTTCACTGATCAAATCGGGGAAATCCTGAAGAAAGGCCAGGTCAAAGAGCACCCTAAACCGACGAGCGTGTATGAGGAATGTCATGAAAGTGAAGGAAGCGAAAGAGGTATGTCAGGATCGTAGCAAGTGGAAATCCGTGGTCTCTGCCTACCCCTTCGGGAAATAGGCGTGATTATATGTATGTATGTATGTAGATTGAACGCGGATTAAAAAAATCATGTCAAAGTCATTAGCTTTAGCCCCCTCTTAAACGTGTGGTTGATGGAACGGCAATACTCTTCACAACGGTGGACCTTATATATATATAGCAATAAGGCTTACAATGTGTTAGTTAACAGTGTGAGTGATGATACGCCGCCGCCGGCAACATTTAATTATTGTAATGAGTTATTTACTATCTATACCGGACGACCTAAATCAATACATTTTTATTAAGAGATTAATATATCGACATTGTGGAAAATACTTTAACATAATTTGATGTATATTAACAATAGCTATGCCCTACGTTTGACTTTTTTAGATTTTTTTAAATATTATAAAAATTAGGAGCGAAAAACTGATTTCATACAAAATTTAAAATGCTCCTTTTATAATAATTAAAAATTCGAAAAAAATCATAGCTGAGGTTGTTACAACAATTTGTGTCAATATTTTCATTAATTTAAAAATCCAGAGAGGAAAATGGGGACTATGTTTGTATAGAAAGGCGATTTCACGCGGGGCCTCCACTTTCGTCTTAAGGTCCAGTCCATAAATGATAAATAAATATTATAGGACATTATTACACAAATTGACTAAGTCCCACAGTAAGCTCAATAAGGCTTGTGTTGAGGGTATATATAAATATTTATAAATACTTAAATACATAGAAAACACCCATGACTCAGGAACAAATATCCATGCTCATCACACGAACAAATGCCCTTACCAGGATTTGAACGGGACCATCAGCTTCGTAGGCAGGGTCACTACCCACTAGGCCAAACCGGTCGTCAAATAAATACATAGAGAACACCCATGACTCAGGAACAAATATCCATGCTCATCACACGAACAAACGCCCTTACCAGGATTTGAACGGGACCATCGGCTTCGTAGGCAGGGTCGCTACCCAGTAGGTACCCACTAGGCCAGAGCGGTCGGTATAGGTCCTTCGGCAAGGCTCGGAACCGGTTTTTTCTTCATACAAAAAATACCGGTATTATTTCGTTCTTTGGTTCATTATTTCATTTTTAATGGGACTATCTAATAATGCGAAGTTGTTACCTAAATACATGATCCAGTCCTACGTAAAGAGTATAAAATAATTAAACATATTGGGCTATTTCGGGATTTAAAAATAAACCGGTTCCGAGCCCTGTCCTTTGGACGCAGCTCGCTGAACACTGAGCGGTGACTGTCAGGTCAGGGTCCAGCTCGTGGTAAGGCTACAAGTAACAATAGGAGCATAGTTTAAACTTCCACGATTTTTTACACATTATTAAATTACGGGACTTGATCGCGTAGACTTTTAATCGGGACGAGGGTTTGGGGATTTCATTCCATCTCCATAATTTTCCTACGGAGCCCTCGGTAGGCGAGTTCGACTCGCACTCGTCCGTTTTTTAGGGTCCCGTAGCCAAATGGCAAAAACGAAACACTTATGGATTCGTCATGTCCGTCTGTCTGTCCGATTATGTCACAGCCACTTTTTTCCGAAACTATAAGAACTATACTGTTGAAACTTGGTAAGTGTGATGTGAGATGTATTCTGTGAAAAGCATTAAGATAGATTTTCACACAAAAATAGAAAAAACCAATAAATTTTGGGGGTTCCCCATACTTAGAACTGAAACTCAAAATGTTTTTTTCATCAAACACATACGTGTGGGGTATCGATGGATAGGTCTTCAACAATGATATTGAGGTTTCTAATATCATTTTTTTCTAAACTGAATAGTTTGCGCGAGAGACACTTCCAAAGTGGTAAAATCAGTGTCCCCCCTCCTGTAAGTTCTAAAATAAGAGAATTATAAAACTAAAAAAAATATATAATGTACATTATCAGAAATTGGTAATTGGTATGAACGAGATCTAGTAAGTAGTTTTTTTAATACGTCATAAATGGTACGGAACCCTTCATGGGCGAGTCCGAGTCGCACTTGGCCGCTTTTTTTTTTCAACTTATGGTTTTAACCAGCATTTTAAAAGTGACTCAGGCAACCATAACGTCCATAACACTGGGTCTAGTGACTAAAGAAAGTGGATTGACCCACGTTTTTCTTGATTAAAAAAAAAAAAACAAGTTTTAGCTACAACGTGTAGGTAATTGTTGGCTTGGCAGCTATCAACCCCTTAACGCCTTTAATGCAACATCTTCATTAAAACTACCTTTATTAATAATGCATTAGAATTACTAGAATTAGACGCACAACTGGCAAAAATAAGTCTAGCGTGGAGAATGTTATACAACGGATGTTACTAAATAACCTTTTCTGTTCATCAGTTTGTCAATGCTCCGGTATTTTTAATCAGTGAATTTGATTTTTTAGGGTTCCGTAGTCAACTAGTAACCTTTATAGGTAGTTTCGACATGTGCGTCTGCCTGTCCGACCGCGGCTTTGCTCCGTGATCGTTAGTGCTATTAGAAAACCGCAATTTGGCATGGATACCTATCCCATCCCATACAAAATGGTACGGGATATCGTTAGATAGGTCTTTCAAAACGAATAAGCGTCTCCAACAACCATTAAATGATAAAGCAAATATTTTCGGGAATAATCGCTCCGTAAGAAAAAAAATGTGTCCCCCCCCCTCTTACTTCTAAACCGTGGGTTCAAAAATTTGACAAAAATCGTAAAACAAAAGTTTAATAAATACTTTCAATGAAAACTATAGCGAACATGATCGATATATAGTAACCCCTATAATGGAACAGGCGCCAGTAATGGGATGGTATAGACAAATCATGTAAAACAAGCATAAACTGCACCACAAACCATGGCGCACCTGCTGGATTTAGTACAGTCAAATTAGGTTTTAACTTGTACATTTAAAATTACTAAACGGGACCTTTTGAAATATGTTAGGACACCTTCTGGGATAAGGCTCAAGAAAGTCCCAGGCCCTCCCTAGTGGGATAGCCGGGAAATCCTGGAAAAACTAGAATTTGAAGATAATTCCTGGAGCGTGCCTAAAATCGTTATAAATAGCGCATTTTATTTTTTCATTTGGTCACATTTTTTTACATACACGACATCTGAAATTCTATATTTATTATCCAGTACATTCCAGTGTCAAAAAACCTGGAAAACCTGGAATTTTTCTGGAACTAGGAGGAAATATCTAGGATTGATTTAAGCAATGGCAGGACTCCGATTTTTTAATACTAAACGACTTTCTAGTTTTCTTAATGATGTTGATGTTAAATATTTTAAGTTCCAGGATTCCAGGGCACCTGGAATTTTCCTTGGAGCGAGCGTAAAATAGTTAAAAAATAAGCTACTTTGATTAATTCTTATGATTTTTTTGCGCTCTACGCAACCATTGCCTCTATACTACTCAGATTCAGGCCCATACTTATTGCAGTATAGGATTCCTGGAAATCCTTGTTTGTCATGTTCATTAACTTTTCATATTAAAAACCGCCAAGTCTAACAATGACACGGTTGAGAGGACTGTCGGAAGGTTCTGCTAAGACCATTGCAACCGCCTTACAGTAGAGTTGCTGATCAAACGTAACCTACGACAAAAGAGTAGAAGTATTTATTACAAAACATTGTTACTCTCATGGAGAATGAAGAAGTGAATATACACACCATAATGAAGGTCTGATTTTGCTTCACACATACGTTAGCTGCATAAGAGAGAGCGGTGAATATGGGCGGTGGGTTGGTTGGAGTTGTTGGAGGGGTTGAGGTTAATGAAGGGCATCGGAACCACAGCTGACACTTGATAGGGCTGAGATTGGTGAGCGATCACCATGTATCCACTCCAACCTGGATGAGGCGAAGCGCCACTCCACAGTCAAGACGCCCACAGGAAGTCAAGAGAACGTGCCAACTCTTGCGTGTTGCAGTCTATATCTACATTTGTCATATCCACAGCAAGTAGCTTAGAATATCCGTCGTGATCTGGGGT
The DNA here is from genome assembly GCF_033807575.1 of Cydia pomonella. Classification (NCBI taxonomy): domain Eukaryota; kingdom Metazoa; phylum Arthropoda; class Insecta; order Lepidoptera; family Tortricidae; genus Cydia; species Cydia pomonella. Next base: position 906,496 of record NC_084727.1, read on the forward strand.
GATGTAATGTTGTATAAGGAAGATGGTTTGGTTCATTTTCTGCAGAAGTAACTCGGCCAGAAGACGGCCGCGTTACAGGTTAGTCTGCATGTAAAGCAGACTTCGGCGTTGCGCACAAGATACCACCCATGCCAAGTGCCGTGGCCATCAAGGGTTCTTACATTATGGTCTGCATTATCAAAGACAGCTTTGGACATATGCACTTTGGTTGATAGTTGCGGGAGCGCTTTTAGCTACTGAATTCTCATACGTCTCTGCTTCATTGTACGAAGAACAAAAACCTAAATTGTGAAGCATGTCAATGAGTAGTTTAAAACCAAATAGTCTGTGCAAAGTTACGCCAAGTCCAAATAAGAGCTGAGAAAGAAAAGAGCGCGGCCGAAGAGCAGAAACTATCACTTGGCCAATGGCTACTGCCTTTGTCTATTTACCTGCATGCACTTTGTTGCTTTTAGTTTGCATGAGCTCCTCTAGAAATAATTGAAGAGAGTCGGGGACTAAGTCCCCTCCCCTTCTTGACATGTCTGAAGCAGATGGATAACAATAAGTGTCATATGGTTTAGAGAGTATGTCCTGACGAAGAAGGCGAGCTGCTGTCTGGATGACTCTCAGCCTCTCACTTTGAGTGTCCGCATTTCTGTTACTGTACCAGTTCTCACTTAAAATCTTATGAGCAACGCCCGTGAAACATACAACATAAATTTCCCTGTCCTTAAGTGAACACAACTCCCTACCCGAACTTCTCTTTTAGTTTTCTCCTAAGATGATATTTACTATAAGTATCGTGGGTAAGATCATACTCCTTCATTTTTAATATTAGCTCTGCAAGAGTATACTGGCAGTCATCATAATTCTCTTCAAGCTCTTGCCGTAATTTATCGAAAGCTGCACTTTTCATCTGCATCTTTTTTTGCCCTTTACACTAGATGCGCCTGGGAAGGAAGATCCAACACGCTTGAAATAATTGTAGCACTCCCTATGGTATCTACCCGCAGCTGCCACTAAGTCTGAAACCGTGCCTTACTTTGTGGTGACCTGCTCACCCCACTGGTCATTTCTTTTGACAGCATACTCACGAATGCTCCATATTATTTCTAAAGTCTCCACCTGGCAGAAAGGCATACGGTTTGGGTGTTGAACATCTATAAATCGATCGCAGAATTAGCAATGGAGCTCGAAGTCAAAGTCCGTGGCCGTTGAGCGAGGTACTTTCTGCACTTGTTCATACCCACACGCCTCTTCCTCCGCGACCCCTCAGTAGGTTTCTCTTGGCTTCACCAATCATCAATCCACGGTTACTGAGCCCCCCCGCCACGACAAGACGAGAACCTGTTGGAGAGGGAACGATTTTAAGCCCGCTCCTGAAATTTTCTTGAAATTCCAGTTTTTCCAGGATATCCCGGCTATCCCACTAGGGAAAGCCTGGGACTTTCGCGAGCGTCATCCTGGAAGGTGTCCGTACATATTCCAAAAAGTCCCGCTTAGTAATTTTAAATGTACAAGTTTGGTCAAAATTTGATCTAATTTTACTGGGGTAATTGCCCCGCGTGCCCGCACTCGTGCTCTGAATCTGACCTGAGAGATGCCAGCGGTCCGGGCTGTCAGTACCGCTGCTTTCTGGGCATCAACTGTTTAGGGGAACCTCGACACGAGAGAAGAAGATGTAAAACAAGTATTTGCCATCAGTTTTTAATCGCTAGCAACATTTTACCATAAACAAGAGCCAAAGAGCTGCTTAAGTTTAATGTTTCATTGATATTTGTTAGTTTGAAAATTAGTGACGCGATATATTCCATGACTGGAGCAAAAAACTACAGTTTTAAATTCGTTAATAACATTGAAACCAATTGCAGTAGCTTTCATTAAATACATAGAAAACATAAAGGACGAATTGGACATTCAACTTTTAAAGCGTAAAGCGGTAGAAATTTTATAGGTGTCGGTGAAATATCAAAAATACTCCAAATTTTCTTTTAAATCTCCCATGATTGGTGCCGTTAACATAGCTGTTGTTGAGTTATTGCATAAAATCTTCTTTTCTTACAAGGAAAGTTACCCAACTGTCCGGTTCTGATTTGATTTATATTTATATATGTTATAGAGTAGTCTAAAATAACGGACACGTATTTTTTTAGCTGCCCTAACTCAACCTATTGGGAGAAATTGTCCTCCAAAGTACTAAAAAGTCACTAAATCTTCTAACTCCTATAGAAAGTGATGGTCAAGCAACTTGCTAGTTAATGGCTTGTTTGAGTATATGTTTGAGAACAGGAAAAAATAATGTACACGTGTTTTGTTATATCTGCTTAAACTCAAGTTTTCCTAAAAAAAGTTTGGGCAGCTAAAAAAAAATACGTGTCCGTTATTTTAGACTACTCTATAACATATATAAATATAAATCAAATCGGAACTGGACAGTTGGGTACCTTTCCTTCTTAGTAAAAAGACGTACAGTCAGCGTCAAATACTTTGTAGCAGTCAAAGTGGCCAAATAGTTCGGTACACCATACTAAATATATGGTGTACCGAACTATTTGTCTACTTTGGTTGCTACAAAGTATTTGACGCTGACTGTACAAAGCGCTATGAAGGTACTCCCTTATGCCCATAATGTACATGATACTTACCAATAGCCCTCGTTAGCCAAATGCTAACGTAATGGTGGCCGCTTTCAGACGAAAGGAGTGCCTGGCGTCCGTTGGCTCGTTGGGTGGACGACATTCGGAAGACTGCGGGTCACTTCTGGATGAGATTGGCTCGGGACCGGGATAAGTGGCGTACTAGAAGAGAGGCCTATGCTCAGCAGTGGGCGATAAAAGGCTGATATGATGATGAATAGCCCTTGTTTAGCCTATTCTAACAGAATGGTATCTACGGAACCCTACACTGAGCATGGCACGACAACGACATAATCTTGGCTGATTTTATTTTTACTTTGGTAGCAAACTTTCTTAACTCGTGCCTTAAAACCCTCGCCACGCTCAAGATCCCACTTCTCGAACCACTCGCTACACTAGTGGATCAATTTTGGAATCTTTCGCTTGCACGGGTATCAATATTAGCATAGCACGAAAGTGACGAAAGGTTTAATAAAATAAAAAAATACTAGAATGATTAAACTTTGTTTTATATTAAACGTAACATATGCTTATTATCAAATATAGAATTCTTAAACATACAGGAGAAAAAATAAAAAATAACATAGGTACCTATACCTTCTAGCACCTTATTAAGAATAAAATCTATTTAATTTCAACATTGTAGTAGTAGTTTTAAATATATAACTTAGACTTTCAATATATACAGGGTGATTTCGGGGTCGTGGAGCAAGAGAACAAGACATCACACAGAACTCAAAGATGAATCTAATGATGTTGCTCATTATTTATTATCACCAATAATTATGATTATTTTTCAGATGACAAGTAGAAAAAAACATTTTTGCATACAATTTGGTCACCCTACTCAATGTGACGTCTTGTCGCTTTCCATACAGCGTATGTCAAGTCATAGGGTGACCATGATTACTTCATATAAGATTAATTTTACTTGAAAATAATAAAAATTAAACTAATTATCTTTAAATCAAATACTACCGTATGATAATGTGAATCATTTATAGATTTAGAAAGTGGTTCTGGATCACGACCCAGAAATCACCCTGTATATTTCCTTTATTCTATGATGTAGAGGGACCGTGCGCGTTGGAGGGTCTGCCATCTTGTGGCCTGAATCGGAACAATAAACATGTAAATTTACACGTCACGTGTTTTGTTGTGCATGGTAGGTTCTGCCATCTTGTGGGCTACATCGGAACAATAAACATCACATTTACGTCTCGCCCCAAAAATCTGACGGCTCCTGTGCTGCCTCCTTTAGTTCATGCACGCTCCCTATAAGAAAAATCACAAAAGCTGGCGTACAATTCGTAGATATTGTCCAAACCAAATTATCTGTAGAAAATGTAGCATAATAAATGTGAGTACTACCATCTCATACAAAAATAATTTCGCGTCTTGTCACACTATGATTTAGCTTCACTGCGTAGGATACTGCTCTTATACTCTGTAACTTTAGGTATTTAAATAAAATTGATATTTTTACCAAAAAAATTGACCTAAAAAATAATATACGAACACAATATAAATATGATGTATGTACAGTTAGATCGTCTAGTTTTATACTTACCAAGAGCTCTTATGTTTCCGGAATAAAGATTTTTAATCATTTACCTGAATATATTAAGTCGGAAAATGGCATCGCATTTAAAAATAAGCTCAAGAAATGGCTATTAATAAAAAGCTTCTACAATCTAAATGAATATTTTATGTGTATAAATGGTTAAAATTATTTTGAAATAGTATTGGTGTTAATGTTTTGTTACTATTAGTATATTTGACTAGTTTTAAGTTTATTATTGTACGTCCGAAATGGGCAAGCTGTTGGACTTTATTTTACCCACAACATCTACATGTACACAGTTCTGTCAATAAATGAATTTTATTTTATTTTATTTTAAAAGTAATCATAATCTATCTACCTACTATGTAGATGAAAACACTACCTCTACATGATCAAATAATGTAGGTTAAAGTCAGGTCGTTCTGTCACAGATCCAGGCGGTTTTGTATTTGGTTGGTTAACCAATAAATGTTATAACTACCCGAAAATGTACAAATTGTTTGTTTACTTTTATTTAAATACCTAAAGATACAGAGTTTAAATATGAACCACTTCAAGATAGACATCAGTACCCCTAGTGTAAATATTTTCGACAGCGAAACGTGACGTACGCGTTTGCGTTAAGTGTCATTTTTTATGAGATTTTTGACTTTCCAAAACGTGCCGCTTGGCGCGCTGTTCAAAAACCCATACAAAATGAGACTTAACGCAAACGCGTACCTCACGTTTCGCTATCGACTAAATTTACACTAGGGGTACTGATGGTTGTAAAAGTGTTGTTACAATATAGGTTGGGATCTTCGTTTAAGCAACAAATATCCTTATGACAGAAAACCCCGCTTTTCCAAAAAAGCAAGGATGGAAACCAATATTTTTGTGTATATAAATGTAATACTCTAAACTAAAACTAAATACTTCTTTTGTATTAAAAAGTAGTACAAGATTTAGACCTATTGCCATTTTCCGAGCATGTGAAAATTGAATTTCGCGTCATTTTCTTGAGACAAATTGGTTTGCCAGACTATATTTATATGTATAAACTTGTTCATAAAAAAAATGCTGGTTTTAGCGAGAAAATCAACACGCTATTTTTTTCTGGTGTACACTCACGTCTAAAAATATCGATACGGTCAAAACGACAAAAATTATGTACATATTATTTTATATACCGGCAAAAAGGTCGGGTATACCATATTCTTGGCACTTGGTCCGTATCGATATTTTTAGACGGCAATGTAAACACAGACTTAGCATAGTAAGCATATTTATTTAAAAAAATCTTCTTAATATCTCCTTGGGTGGCGCCACTTTCGCGAACAACAAATTAACAAGTCAATAACATAACTATACCAGTCAGGGATCGGAAACCGGTATTTTTTGTATGGGAACGAAAACGGTATTTTTTCGATCTTTGTTAATTACTTCATTTCTAATTGGGCAATCTAATAATACGAAGTCGTTATCTGAAAACACAACTGAGTCCTACATTTAGAGTATAAAATAAACCGAAATATATGGTTATTTCGATGTTTTTGCAAAAAACCGGTTCCGATCCCTGATACCAGCTAACTACCAATACTACTTAACTGGCTGCCACTGGGTTCGGCAATAATTACAAACTTATCATACTCGTATAATTACTTCTCTTTTATAACGATCTTTAACGTACGTAACGTGAAAAGGGGTCATTCATTTATTACATGACATAAAATTACAACTTTTTGAACTCACCCCTCCCTCCTTGTCAGGCTTTTACTTTTAACACGTACTGTCGTATTTGGCACAACCCCCCCCCCCCTCGCCCCTACAGTGACGTAATATGTGAATGACCCCAAAGGCCAGGTTTTGAAAGTGCCACTTGCATAGTTTGGTAGTTTAGCAACGAGTTTTTATTTTTCTAAACGACGACAGATATTAAGATAAATAAAGTCGAAGAAGAAAACGTGCCTCGAAATATCAAGAAAAATGTATGCTCGAATAGATGGCGACAGACCTTTGGCCTATAGGGAGCGTGCATGAACTGTAGGAGGCAGCACAGGAGCCGTCAGATTTTTGGCGCGAGGCGTAAATGTGATGTTTTTTGTTCCGATGTAGCCCACAAGGTGGCAGAACCTACTATGCACAAGAAAACACGTGATGTGTAAATGTGCATGTTTATGGTTCCGATTCAGGCCACAAGATGGCAGACCCTCCAACGCGCACGGTCCCTATACTCTAGTAGATGGCGACACCGTTTGATATTTAACACATATCAGTGAAAGAACATGGGTCAAGTAGCCATATGTCATTCTAATGGTTTTAGTATTGTGTCGAAAGATGGCAGTAAATTTACTAACAAAATTTACTTTGACAATACGCCTGCATAGTTAATTTTTCTACAAACATTGTTTGAGACATTCAAAATTCCCTTTAGAACTGACGAAATGATACAAGCTCTTTCAAAACTTGACGACCGGTTTGGCCTAGTGGGTAGTGACCCTGCCTACGAAGCTGATGGTCCCGGGTTCAAATCCTGGTAAGGGCATTTATTCGTGTGATGAGCATGGATATTTGTTCCTGAGTGGGTGTTTTCTATGTATTTAAGTATTTATAAATATTTATATATTATATATATCGTTGTTTAAGTACCCTCAACACAAGCCTTATTGAGCTTACTGTGGGACTTAGTCAATTTGTGTAATAATGTCCTATAATATTTATTTATTTATTTAAAACCTAGCTCTTACATACCACTTTTCCCCTATAACTAATAAAGGCACAATGTTTCTTCTTTTGTAGCGTTTACTTCATACATATATTTTCTAAATAACTTCTATCTTCTTATTAGGAAATAAGTATAATTAAAAAAGGCAAAATGATTATTCTAAATCACAGATGTTCCTTTTAGTCATTAAGACGAACAAACAAACATTATTGATCATATAAACGTTTCCTTTAACACAAGACCTCAAGACAATCCTCCTTCGTGTTTTTTTTATTATTACAAGCTTTTAAAAATTAGTACGGAATTTATTTTCGCTCCTAATTCTAATAAAATCAAAAGAACGGGCATAGACATGGCAAACATACAATAAATCGAGTAAAATCTTTTTTCATAATGTCAATATCCAGGCAGGAAAATGGCGGCTACTACGTATGGAGAAGCAGTCCATTATCCTCTTAAGACGGCGATATAGATTATGGAGTGAATACTTCGAAAAAAAAAAACCGTGTGACCGAAAGAGAAGTCAAGCTAGAGGATCGCATCTCGTTCGACATCTTACGGCAATAATACAATACAATATGTCAACATTACAATATGCCAATATTACAATATTTCAATATTACAATATGCCAATATTACAATATTGTAGCTAGTATTTTTTAAGCAGCTTGGGTACGTTGACAGATGTCATCACAATACAATATTGTGAGATTTTGCGTTTTAAGGTTATAAATTGTATGAAGATGACAGCTCTCACCGTATCCAAGCTGTTTAAAAAATACTGTAGTGCGAGCGAGACACCATTCTCTAGTTTAATCTATCTTTTATGATAAACCGTCTTGCTCGGTGATAAGGATACAATATACATTTTAATAAGCAAATAAAATACTGTACTATCCAGTCCTATGTACAGTGAGTGCAAAAGTGCATACCCATCTGGTTTGTATTTTTATGTAATGCTAATAGTGTAATTCAATTCTAATTTTAATTATTTTTACTGTTATTTAATATTAATTGCGTAATTTAATTTTGTTTTTATTTAATTGTATGTAACAATTTTATCGGCACTTGGCCTGTATTCAACGTTTTTACTATTACTACTATTAATGAATTTCGTTAATTAAGTGGATATGCACTTTTGCAGCTGTGTGTACAACCGTGATCATTAGTTTACAATAAGTTTAAAGTTCCACTTGTCAGACGTTTTCATGTGTGTTTTTTTCGTGAGTGAATAAATCAAGCCATTTTTTAAATTTCATTTTACATATTTCGCATGAATAAGGCATGTTTTTACCGTGAGCTCTTTTATGTTTTTGCAGAGAAACATTATCTGCGAAATTCTCTTGACATAATCCGCATGAATAACCCTTATGCGTTAGTTTATGACTATTAAATTCATCTGACGTCTTGAAATCTCTTCTACAGATCTCACAATAATATGTATTTTCATCTCCCGTATGCATTCTTTTTTTATGTCTCTTGAAATAATGAATTTCACAAAACAGCTTTTTACATATTACGCACGAGTAAGGAGTTTTGTTCAGTTGTTTATGCTTGTCCAAGTCACTCGATGTCTTAAATATTTTATTACACGTTACACACGTGTGTCCGTTTAAATGGATTAGATTATGTTTTTTCAACTCATATGAATTCGTATACCCCTTTTTACAGTTGTCGCACGAGTATGGTTTTTGAATGATATGAATTCGTTTATGAAACTTCAATCGATCTATGGTCCGAAACTCTTTATTGCATATTTCGCAAATGTATGGCATTACATCGAAATGTGTCATTTTATGTCGTTTACACCTATCCAAGGTAGAATATTTCTTGTTACATATATCGCACGAGTATAGTTTTAATCCTAAGTGCACGTTACGCTTATGCACTTTTAAATTGCTTGCTGACGCAAAAACCTTTCTGCAAACATCACAAAGAAACTGTGGCTTATCTGTAGAATGTACGAATTTATGTCGCTTATAATCATTTGCTTCTAAAAATGTCTTACCGCAAGTTTCACAGGAATGACGCTTTTTACCTGTGTGAATGTTTAAATGTCTTTTTAGGGAACCCAAACACGACAAAGCTTTATTGCAGATTTCGCAGCAACATGGCTTTTTTACTGGTCTGGTCATTCGTAAATTTTCGAGTGTATCTGATGAGTGATACCTCAAATGTTGGATTAGGGTGTGTCTATATTTGCATACTTTACCACAAGTGTCACATATGTAAGGATGATAGTTTTGCTGAAGGCTGGTGTTTGATTTTAGCGTCTTAGCTTCATGTTGATGTTTAGCGCTTGATACACTGGTGGTGTCGTGTGTTTTGGAACACGAGGCGCGTGTTGGTGTGAGGTTGAGACGCTCGAGGCGAACGTAGCAGTCCCTCAGTGCGGGGGCAACACCAGCAAAATCCCTGCCTGTAAACAGATAAACTGTGTTTTTATTTCCTAGATATTAAAACTGTGTTCAAATAACTAGTTAAACAAATTAGGGAAATCATCGAATTTAAACCGTCGTGAATCATTCTAACATTAAACTAATTATACGGTGTACACTCCCGAGTTTTTAGTCATTCGCGCGACACGTTTCGGAGAGCCTAGGTCTCCTTTCTCAACCACTAACAGTGCGAGCAGCTTAACGACGGCCGTGCTTCGCGTACTGCTCCGCGCCGCGTCGCACGCTGCGCGCGCGCCGAGAGAACCGGTTGGGGGAGGTCTTGCGCTGTCGTAGTAGGCGGGCATAATGGTGTGGTGTTTGGGTTTGGGTCTTCTAATTACCGGGGGCCCTTGCGGATACACTTCGACCCATAGGGATCTTTGGGTTTGGGTCACCTAAAGGTCTTAGCACATTGTTACAACTCAACAGCCACTCGACTCAAAATTAAATATTGAAATTAAAGCCTTATCTTGTATGTCCTATAGTACAATGTTTAAAATTTAGGTAACTGTCGGGTGGTCTACGCGTCGTCCACTAAGGTGAACCAAAAGTGAGTTGGTGTGGAATTGGTATAGTGTGCGAAGACCTTAACACTTGTAGCGACAAACAGCACGAACTCACTATGTCCACACTCACTGGCCTTCTGCTGAAGGATCACAGGCTTCCATGCTAGCGGCACAGCCCATGCGATGTGGAGCAGTACGCGAATCGCTGCCGTCGTGAATGCTCCTCGCACTTTAGTACGTGAGTGGAATCCGTAGAATTAATTTAATGTTAGGAAAACCATGCTGACATATTATATTAGCAGACTTCGGATTTCAGGGGCCAAATAATGATACAATATCTGGCCTTATTTGTATGTATAAGTGTACATTATGATGGGGTGTATCATAATGTACACTTAATGATATCTAATGTACCATATGTTCTTGTGAATAAACTTTCATTCATTCATTCAACATTTAATGAAAGGTAGGGAGACTATCGATAAACTCAATTATTTATTTATTTATTTAAACTTTATTGCACAAACGAAGAACAAATGTACAAATGGAGGACTTAATGCCAAAAGGCATTCTCTACCAGTCAACCATTGGGTCAAACAGAGACAGATAGATGACTGTAATCGAATATGAATATTTTTAATAAAAATAATCATCTTACTACGCACAAAGACCGACATCAGGGCAGTGCAGGCACTCCGGACCCAGCACGAGCTCTTCCTTAACTATGTGGTCGGCGTACAGCACTTCTGTAGGCCTCCATCATGACAATTAGATGACATATAATTATTTTATAAATCAACTTACAACGAGAAGTCAGGCCGATGTTGGGGAGGTGGGGGCTCTCCGCCCCAGCACGAGCTCTTCCTTTACTATATGATTGGTGTACAGCACTTCTGTAGTCTCCTCTATAAATGAGGCCTCCATCACGACGATTTGACGACATGCAATTACTTTATAAATCAACTTACTACGAGAAGTCAGGCCGACGTCAGGGCGGTGCGGGCGCTCTGGCCCCAGCACAAGCTCTTCCTTGACTATGTGGTCGGCGTACAGCAGTTCTGTAGCCTCCTCTATACGTGAGGCCTTTATCATCAGCTCCTCCTTAACACATACTGTGAAGGAATGAACAAAATTATGTTTTTATTTAACTTGGAATGTTTGTATGTACTCTCATGTTAAGGTCAAGTCTTACAAGATATATAAGACCCATTTCCCATTATCTATATTATGGTACCATCTAGCTGATCTGATGCCACATGAGGTGAGGTGAGGTAAGGTGTTGACACATGAGGTGGCTATAGGACCAACGCAGTAGGCTTGAGTCGGTCATGACCGAAGAACTAAAAGGAATGAAATCCCATCACGGACCGAAAGGAACTAGTTCATCTTAAGCGCTCTTAATCGGTCGCGGTCCTTTAGTTCAGTAGTCGGTACGTCGGTATCTAGTAACAAATCGGTCGGGAGCGAATGAGTCAATCAATCAATCAATCAATATCTTTATTGCTTACTGTTACATAGGAACATAGCTTAGGTACATAAATTGCTATACATATGGATCTATATATTTATACTTACTCCTATGGATGTGCAAGGTATAGCGAAAGCAAGCTACCTTCCGTACTAGTTTATACTGTATTACGGCAAGGTATCCTCCTCCCCTTCAGCCCGCGGTCCATGATGTCATAGTTGGACATCCCATGTGTTTGAGTGTATACAGTAAAGAAAGAAGAAATAAATTAAAGGCTTATTGCAAGGTATGACAAGGCTATGTTATAAACTTAAGTACTAATTTTATAGTCAAGGTCAAGAAAGTCGCTCGCTCACGCTCTCGCTCTGTTTATTTGCAAGCGAGAGCAAGACACATACCTAGTCATCCTCATTATTGCAAGTGAACTAAAGGAACTAAAAGAGCGAACTAGTTCCTTTGACCGATTGACCGAGATCGGAGCGCTCTTTTTAAAGACCGAGCGGGCACAACTCTACAACGCAACCTAACTTTAAACTGTATAATGTAACGTTGTACGTATACGTATAACGTACATGTTTTTAATTAAGTACAAGTTTTAATTATATTATCTTCCCAACTCTAAATAATATATTTTTTTCCTTAACGACTGTACTCGCGGCCGGTCCAGCGACTACGTCATGGAAAGTTCGAGATGCAGCGGGGCGAGCGCCTTGTCCTTCCGTTGACCGCCAGGGCAGCCAGTCCGCGCCACACCCGACAAGATACGCACGTACGGCCGCGCACACGGAGCAGTGTCGTCTCGCGCGCCGTACGATTTTTAAATTCGTAAATTTAATGTTTGTGAGCGCGGACAATTATAATTATTATTTATAAAATTAATCCGCGACGCTTTCGCGCATTATAGTTAATCCCACACCCACGTATTGGTAAGTGCAAAGTGTTGAATGTTTGAGTAGCTTAGTTTTAGCGTTAAGTAGCTCCGTTATTTAAATTCACTTATTTGTTCTTTCTTCTTCTATTTTTCTTTACTCTGTGCTTTCCCTTCGCTTTTGTGACTCCGCTCTGCTTGTGAACACAAACATGCTTTCTGCTCATGGTGCACCGGCTTACACATGGTCCCATCATCATCATCACAGGGTGTTCACAATAGCAGAGCGAGCAGGAACACATTTGTAAGACGTGGAAATTTACAGGGTGCGTCGTTATTTTTAAAAATAATCTCCGGTCGAAGAGACCCTCGAGCCTTCACCACCTCGACGGCAGGGCTGGAGCCCTAGTCGTTCGCCCGCCGTCGCCTCGGCTCCTCTTCTGCGCTGTCGTGACACCCACCAGCTGCGGACCTTTCGACCAGCCAGGGCAGTACCACTCCGGGTGCAAATTTAAGACCGGCCATTGAGTTCCCACGACCCTTTATTAAATTCTAGTTTTTTTATATATAATAAAGTACTTTTGTTAACGTAGCTGGTAGTTCTTTTTCTTATCTCTGCCAACTTTCCTAGAGGACATAATCCCTAGGGATTAACGTTACAATAAGAGAGTCCATCTCAACGAAAACTTTACATGTCAATGTTGGTAAGACTCAGGCTCTTCAACTATTAAAAAATGCCTAACACATGACAATATTTTGTGAAATAAGTGATTTATTTATTTATTTATTAAAGCTTTTTTTCCACTTAACAAGTTTGGCAATGTATTTCTAATTTACAACTATTTCTTCCATCTTTGTTATGTGGCCCCTCTGAGGGTAAAAGCCTTCTCCATTCCTTTCCACCTTCCTCTGTCCTTTGCCATATGCATCCAACATTTTCCTGCTGTGGTTATTATATCATCGGCGTCGGCATATACAGTATGCGACCTCACCAAGTCAGTTCTCCGGATCGTAGAACGCTGGTGCAGAGAATTTGACCTATCAGTTAACCCCACCAAAACAGAAATGGTAATGTTCACCAATAAAAGGGCGCTTGGCAACTTTACCAGACCAACACTTTTCCAAACCGAGCTGCAGCTGACCGATGAAGTTAAGTACTTAGGACTAACTCTCGACAGTAAACTCAATTGGAACAATCACATCAACAAACGTATAGACAAGGCGGGAGTTGTCTTTTGGCAGTGCAGAAGGATGATTGGTAAGAGGTGGGGACTGAACCCGAAAATCACCCTTTGGCTCTATAAGACGATAATCCGCCCCCTACTCTGTTACGGTGCCCTGGTTTGGTGGCCAAGAACAAACATAGGCAACGTACGAGACAAGCTACAAAGACTCCAAAGGCTCGCATGCGCGGCCACCACTGGCTGCACGAGGTCCACTCCAACTGCAGCCATGGAGGTCATTTTAAACCTTCCACCGCTGCACCTACACATACAGCAAGAGGCCAGTCTCTCAGCGGTAAGGTTGCGAACCCTTAATATATGGTCTAACAGCATAGGAGCTCTCCACACAACATGCCTGGAAAAGGTATATGACGAATTTCCAGTGCTTAGGTCGGGCACGGATCGGATTCACAAACAAGCTATCTTTGACAAAAGGTACAAAATACAGTTATATGAGGACGACAACCACGAAGGACTCAATCTCCGGGAGCTGAGAATCTTCACTGATGGGTCCAAAACAGACAGCGGGTCGGGCTCCGGAACCTTCTCAGAAGACCTGAACGTGTCAATCACCACACCGCTAGGAGCCCATAACTCGGTATTCCAAGCTGAGTGCATGGGCATCTTAAACGCGGCGGCTGCCATCATTGCAAGGAAGGTAGTAGGATCCTCCATCCGCATACTCTCCGACAGTAGAGCAGTCTTAATGGCTCTAAATAGCCATATAATTACATCCAAACTTATACACGAATGCCACGAACGACTAATGGAGGTATGTCATAATAATAATAAGATCACTTTACAATGGATCAAAGGACACAGTGGATCCCGGGGTAACGATGCTGCGGACGAGCTTGCCAGGCAAGGATCGGGTGCGGGGGCGATTGGTCCGGAACCGATTCTTCCGATACCGTTTAGCAAGGTACGCTCAATGCTGCTGGCACGTACAGGGAAACTACACACAGAACACTGGCTGAATCAGACTGGATGCAGACAGGCAAAAGAAGCCATGCCTGGCATCAACGGAAAGCTCACAAGGGCGCTCCTTCAACTAGGGAAGGTCCGACTGAGTATGGTAACCAGTGTCATAACAGGTCATGGACTATTTAACAAACATCTTTTCATAACAGGTGTCACAGACAGTCCCTTATGCCGAGGATGCATGGAGACAGAAGAAACAGCCTCTCACGTGGTGCTGGAATGCAGCGGAGTGGCCCCATACAGGGCAAAACATCTCGGATCCCCGAGAGACTTCCCTGAGGTCCTACTCAACATCAAAGGTTTGATAGGATTCCTCGAGGAGTTGGGCTGGCAAGAGTAGCCAACCCTCCACCCCCCCTTGTCACGCAAAATAGGCGCCAGTCGTCGAGTTGCGGAAAATCGCCCGAACTACAATACAATACAATATATCATCGGCCCATCTTTTCTTTTGTCTTCCCCATTTTCTTTTGCCTGTTGGGCCCGGCCATTTAGTTATTAGGTAAGTCCATCTCCTGTCTTCGAATCTTGACAAGTGCCCGGCCCAGTTCCACTTCTGTTTTAAACTAAATTCAAGGGCATCTGTCAATTTAGTTTTCATGCGGATGTCTGCGTTTCTCGTTTTTTGTATTTTTCTCAGCCTCAGTATACTTCGTTCCATAGCATGTTGACAAGATAAAATTTTATTTTTTACTTTTTCGGTGTAGACCCATGTCTGGCTAGCGTAAGTTAAGCTTGGAAGAATGGAAGAGTCCATTATAGTCTTTTTTATATTGATATCAATCTCTCTCTCTCAATATAAAAAAGAAATAAGTGATAGCTGGACTTTACAAATAGCCATGAAGGTTTGCCGGGTACTGACTGGTGCACATTTAAGACTAATTATTCATTACTTGCACACTTCCAGGTTGGTTAACTTTGAGAGTTTGAAAGGGGTTGTACCAGTAAAGTTAAATTTAGGCACTGCATTCCAGTATGTTTATTTTTAAACACCACAGAACTTACCTTCGTCTGCAAGAGCTCCTGTCATCATGTGCGCGCCCAAGCCATGCTCCGGCTCGGGCTCCTGCTTTACGCGCGCCTCCAGAGACATGCTTATTTAAACCACGGCCCTTAACATTATTTGCCCCTAAGCACTAAACTTTTGTCCACAAAATAGAACTTTCAATCAATGACCTTAACGAATGTTAAAGTGCAATTAAACTAAATAACTATTATGTTCTTAAACGGGACTAGAAGTTACGAAACAACTGATGAAAAGGAAAACGCACAAGTCAGCAATTCAGCATAATTAAAATTCCAGCCAGTCCATAAATAACGTTCACTTCACGACAGAGGCTCTACCGCGAACCACGTTCGACGTGATGCTTCCTGTCACACTTTCGTATGAGTTTACAAGTGCGACAGAGAGGCGACACGTCGAACGTGGTTCGCGGTAGGCCCTCAGATTAGATTCGATAGGATAGAAACCATAGACTACGTCATGTTACTTTTTTACAAATGTTGTCCTTTAAGGCTTCTATAGACGTTGCAACAACTGGCATGCGGTTTTGGATAGTTGCTAGCTAATGATTTCTACAAACGTCACCGATACGCATGCGATATACATTGCGGCATTTGATCGATTGATTGAATTCGTTGCTCCTGTATAGCCGGCAATTATCTAAAATTGCATGTCATTTGTACCGTCTGTCGAAACCTTAAGTAGAACAACAAATAGGGTTGTTTCCATCTACAAATCTTAGGGCAGAATTGTATCCCAATAAATTCTTTTGGATTATAAGAACATGTTAAACTACTTTTAGGGGACCTGTAATGACCATATTTTTGTAAATATTGAATATAAAATATCGTTTGGCACACGTCACGTAACCAAACCAAACCAAACGTCTTTGAAGATTCTGATGACGTCACAACTCTCGGATTGACACTGTTGACAGTTAGGCGATAAACAACAAATGACAAATGTCAGTTGACAGTTCGTATCTTCTACGTGTGTATGTAGTTATGTGTCAAATACAATTTTATTTCTAAATTAAAAATAGGCTATAAATAAACTTAAAACTAATGATAAAAAGTAAAATTAAAATAAGAGTCTTATAAATAGAATATGTCCTCAAGCTCGCTACCGATGGGAAGTGTGCCCAGAAGGCTGGCCGCATTGCCACGTTGAATGGCAATGCTTATGCGTTGAGCGAAATATTGGCCAGCCTTCTGGTCACCTGTGGTGTCTATGAGGCGCGTCGCTAAATTCTTGTATAGCTGACGCGCGCTTGGCCCCCACGACCCTAGCGTTTCGACCCCAAACGCCACAAAAATATAGCTACTGCCAAGGGTTGCGTATTTGCGGCGTTTGAGGTCCTCCGCTGCGGACGCGGCATGACCAGCATCAATGCTAGTGCCAGGAAGGTGGGACGGCGCGAGGGTGTCTACGCAAGTGGCATCCCAAATTAGAGGCCGTCCCATTTTCCAAGGCACCAGCGTCATGCCGTCGGGCCTCTTGCCGTCGTCTCTTGCCAGACCAACGGGCTCAAGTATGGCCGGAATTTTGACGCTGATAAGGGCCCTTCGGATGATGTCATTGACGCTGGCATGTCGGGTTATGCGTCCAGCGCTTCTAACACAGGAAAGCCCGTGATGGCCGAGACTGTCTACCATGGCACCACATCGGCAGCGATGGGGGACGTTCGTTGTTGTCCCTATGCGCAAGCTAGTCGCCAGTCGAAATGTGGTGTTATCAATTAGAGTTCCTATCGATGGTGAGGGAAGGGCTTGTAACCACAGACCCGACTCCCATTCCGCAGTGGCAAGTAGACGAGCTCGATCTGCCGTACTAGTTGACGTATCAACGAGATTATTCCGTACTAGACGGCAGAGCGGCTCGTCCCATTGCCTCTGCGAGCAGGGATTGGCAGGCGGGTCTGTGTTACCACAGGTTACTAACCAAACATTCTTGGCCTCGGTGCAATGAGATGCCTCTATGGCCCCGAGAGAAGGGGTTAAAATGCTCTCTATCAGGTTTTGAGAACTATGCACCGAGGACAAGAAGGCTGGCAGTGAAACACTAGAAATTTTGCGGATACCCAGGCCACCGTGCCGAACAGGTAGAGTAGCCTGGGTCCAGGATCTATCTTCGAAACGTATATTTAGTACTAAAGCTAAAGTGTCCTCAATTAGCGAGTCTAGCTTTAGAAGTAGACTGGGGTGCTTCCAGAGGTGGCTGCAACGGAGAACATTCGATTAATTAATTAATTAATTAATTCGAACAACATTAATTCGTGACGTCACACAATTTTCAAAGAGCGTTTTGGGCGCGAAAGCATCTGTCAAAACATATTTTGTTAATTTAACATATTTAAAGCCGTCAACACCTTGATGGAGCCATAACACGAAAAATTGATTGATTGATAGTATAAAAGTTGAATTTTAGGACAACTTTTAGTTAATATAGAACGTAATACAAGCGTTTCAAAAAATTGGAAACAACCCTATTCGATCCGAGAGCAGGGGGCCTACCGGGAAAATCACTCTAATTACATCTTAGTGATAGTAAAAGAGAAAGATTCCCGCAATTTGCGAATTTCGGTTTTTGCGGTAGGCCCTCTGATGTACTGCCGATGTAGCTTTATTCGACGTTCATAAGCGAATTGTAATATGCCTATTTGAATAAAATCGTATGTTACTGAAAAGAAAAAATCCTACTCGTGACAAGGCAGTATTGTATGACCTAAGAGCTTTAGCCTTAGATGGACAAAAAAAGCAAATTATATGTGATAATATAGCTAAATAGTGCTAGTGAAGATGGTGGAACTTTAATGTCTTATATTTTTTCAGTTTCCCACTCTATACTGGAAGAGATCGCTTTTTAGCGATAAGACCGCCTGTTGTTACCTGGTACTTTTTTTCTTTAAAATTTATTTGTAGTTTTACATGCATATAAAATGTATAATTGTTGGTGCAATGAAGAATATTTTACTTACTTACGCGTACAAGTATAGATAATACAATTCTTGCTAAATTGCAGTAATATCCCCTATTCTAGTGTACATTTAGCAGGAAATATGTTTCTGCTATGGCGATCCACAATCCACGTATACTCTGGCAAACCAATGTGGTGTATAGAAAAACAAAAAGTTGTAAAACTTAAAATTTGTTTGGGTCATCGATCCTTCGCTCCTATTATATCCCAATGGGGTTGGCAACTGTCAAAGGTTTGCATAGATGGCGCCATCATAGCTTGCCCCCTGTCTCTAGTTTTGTTCTATGAGATTTGGCTTAAAGTACTGGAATCCAGGTCACAACATTCCAAAAAAAAAAAAGAATTTGACACAATTCTAGGGATTGACAGGGCAAGCTATGATGGCGCCATCTGTTAAATACTTCGACCGGCCAACCCCATTTACCGCCTTTTTCTACTAAAAAAGCTACCTTACTAGAGTATACCTTTATTTGAAACTGTCAGTCAATGTCTAAAAACGCCCACCCAGCGTTCCGTTTACTATTTGATGTTATAGCGGCAAGAGAAATACATCATATGTGAAATTTTTAATTGTCTAACTATCACGGTTCATGAGATACAGCCTGGTGATGGTGACAGACGGACGGACAGCGGAGTCTTAGTAATAGGATCACGTTTTACCCTTTGCTTACGGAGCCCTAATAAAACCAGAACAATAATTTGTAAAATCATTATTTATTTCACGTCTACATATAAATTAACGTTGGGTAATCATCAGACAATAATTTGTATTAACCTCTAGTCTGTGTGTGTGTGTGAATTTTAATCATCTTTTGTATTTTTGCCGAGAACGATTTTTTCTGGTCTATTCGGCGGCGTGACCGAGGCAAAGAGTGCTCACTCCATACACCAGTTTAGGTACCAAGTCGCTTATTATTTCCGTAGTCGACATCTAGCATCGAGTAACGGAATTACCAATACCGCTACTTGACACTAGATGTCTCGGGTGTCGCGACTGAAGAAAATTGTATTTCTCAATTTACAACTAATATTACAAGCAGAAGGAGTTGAAAATAGAGTTTCTGTTAATCCGGTTATATTAGCTGAAAATTGTTGACGTTTCGAACGTCGTGACATCTATTGTCAAGTAGCGGTACTGATAATTCCGCTACTCGATGCTAGATGTCGTCTAAGAAAATAATAAGCATTTTGGTACCAACATTGGTGTATGGAGTGAGCACTTTACTTCGTATTTCTCTATGACCGAGTTTTCGACTTTTGACGACTACTATATTTGACTATCAGCACAAACGAAAGGCTAAACAAAGTTATGTTGATTAAACATTACAAATGCATCTTTATTTTAATCTATCCTCAAGAAATGTAAACTTTCATCAAGTCAATAATGAATTGTCATTAATAATGATTTATAAAATTATTAAAATTTATTAATTACAATAGATTAGTTTAACGTAGATTACATTATTTAAAAATAAAATTTCACTTATTCATACTCATTAACATTTAAAGAAACGTACGTAGGAAACCAAATTAAATATATTTTTCCGTTATCTTCGTATTTAAACTATCTAAATAAATTTAAGGAAACATTGATCCCATTAACATAACAAATATTGGAACCATTCATTGAAGACAACATCAATAAATGGCTTATTACACTGAGTTCACACTATTACAGTTACAGCCCTGAACTATTTTTTTACATCAAGAAATATTGTAATCGATGTACTAATATTTCGTGAAACGGAAAAGAATCTTTTGGTCCGATATCGCGGCCGATCGTTAGCCATCCGAAGGCAGGATGATTGTAATAAGCATTTTAAGCGCCAGAATCAGCCGTTTAAGCGCTTATTACATCGACCCTTTTTCAAGTCACTTTCGAAATATATCGAAGTTCTTTCGGATTTAAGATGGCTGGGATGACGATGGGTTGACGTTTCCATTTCACGAAATATAAACGGAAGAAAGATGCCCGCAATTTGTGTTAGCGGTAGACCTAGGAACTAACTTAAAAATAAAAAAATCTACTTCCACATTCGTCATTTCTAATTGAGTTTAAGTGTAAAAATATAAAACACTGAATATTTTTGACAATTCAAAACAAAGTATTTCTATTTCTGATATATTGTAACTGAAAACTCAACCCGGTCATCGAAAAAGTTACTTGAAAAAGAGTTGATGGAATAAGTAATAAGCGCTTAACCAAAATTGAAAACAGTCTTTATTTTAATACTCTCCTTGTACCAATACTACCAATAAAGCTACATTATAGTGGAAGGGCGGTGTCTCTTAACACAAGTATTTCATTAGTTAAAAAGAGACACCAACCTGCATATTGTAACCATTTTGCTGTTACTGAAAAAAAAATTTTTTTAGTTAAGTCCTTTTGGGTCCGCCCCGAAGTCTAAAATAAGTCACAACCGATAAAACTGTAGTCTTTTAACCGCACTTATCTACATACACAAATAAATAACATGGAACATTTTGTTTTAGATACAGTTGAGTGTTGTGGCAAATGGCACTTTTAATTTTTTTTTTTTTTACATAAACAAAACAGTCTAGAGTCAGACCAAGACAATTCTGCAACGATTCTAATAGCACACGCAGTGTGTTATCACAGTATAAATAATAGTGCTACCGTACAGAAAGAAAACTTCCTACAAAGCCAAAGTTTGACAGCGATTCAGGGCCGTATCATGTTGTCCCTTTCTGATGTATGGAACTATCCCTTTCGGCTATTTCGGAGTGTCAAAATTCACGAAATTATCTTATCTGTGGTTGTGCACGCAAAGGGACGTCAAGTTGTGCCAACCCTAATAATTGCTCGGAGCAATGCTGAGCCGAACGGAGCGGAGAAAGCCGAACGTAAACGTCAAATTTCTATAAAATTATGACATACATATAAATAACACTTTCAATGCGTGTGCTATCAATATTGTTGCAGACTTATATTGGTCTAACTCAATTTACTTTTATATTATGTATAACAATTGTAGAAAATGTATATTAGGAATGTATAAAGTTTTATTACCTAGATTTATATAGGTGTATTTAGTAATTTAAACACAATTACAGATTTATAAAGCACGAATCAAGTTTCTGACCGTAAGTTTTGAGTGTCTTTTGCGTTACTCATGTATCTAGAATTACCAAGAAACAGTTTCAGATTATTAGGTTTAACAGTTTGGGGAATGTTTTAAATGAAACATAAAAAACAACGGGTTGCACTCCGGGAGTGCCGTCAGAAGTGAAAACTTGAATATTAATGTTGTGCATGTTTGATATTTTGGAATGGTTAGGGAATAATTTTCCACGGATTGCTTTAATTATCAGTATAAAAGTATATGTGGTAAAATACAATATTCATTTATTGCGCTATCATACACAAACATGGCTATTTTTATTTTGTAACAGTTTTTCGATCAGGTCACGTGTCCGTCTTACGAATTTTCAATTTGACGAATCTGTCGGTCACGTGACCTGTCGCGAGTTTAACATCTTTCACCCATCACAAAAAGTGCACAGCGCCGCTAAAGAAGTTTTCACTTCAAAAAGCCATTATTTTAAGGTTAAATTTGGATAAATGCATACACAGTTCACAAAAAAGTTAATTTACCCAAAAGGCACCTTGGTTGTTCATTCATTCCATAACCCTTTCCTCAAGGCATGAAATGACAAATGCATACACAGTACACAAAAAAAAATCAAGCTTAAACTTGATTAACAGTGTAAGCCTGCTAAATAAATAAAATAAAAAGCTTTTATTTCGGACCAGATATCCATATTACAAACAACAAATAATTAAAATATTTACATATAAATTATTTAACTTCAATCCATTTTTCTAAATAGAGTTTTGTATCTTTATTTATATACAATAAGATTAAAAATAAATAAATTACAAATATCGATAGAGCAGGTATACACTCTTAACCAATTTTTTTTAAAGTATTTATTAAATACCTACTTTAAATAATTAACTTGATAAGTTGACCTACAATCGTCATGAGATTTCATGTGTATAGTGTTAGCCACCATAATTGTCATTAATTGATTATATAAAGAAAGATGGGCGCCTGAGTTGAACGGTTGAATTATAATAGTATCGCCGCGTTAACCTGTGTGAACATATTTTCATAATAGGGTTGTTTCCATCTACAAATCTTAGGGCAGAATTGTATCCTAATAAATTCTTTTGGATTATAAGAACATGTTGAACTACTTTTAGGGGACTTGTAATGACCATATTTTTGTAAATATTGAATTTAAAATATCTTTTGGCACACGTCACGTGACCAAACTCGAAACGTCATTGAAGATTCTGATGACGTCACAACTCTCGAATTGACACTGTTGACAGTTAGGCGATAAACAACAAATGACAAATGTCAGTTGCCAGTTCGTATCTTCTACGTGCGTATGTAGTTATGTGTCAAACCGTAAACTGTGACGTCACACAATTTTCAAAGAGCGTTTTGGGCGCGAAAGCATCTGTCAAAATATATTTTGTTAATTTAACATATTTAAAGCCGTTTTTAGTATAAAAGTTGAATTTTAGGGCAACTTTTAGTTAATAAAGAACGTAATACGAGCGTTTCAAAAAATTGGAAACAACCCTATTTAGCTCCATTATTTTTTTTACTTCTGCTTACGCTGGTTTTGGGCATAATAACAGCTGTTATTAACAATGTGCCTTTTGACACGGGTTTTACTAGCGAATTTAGCTTTACATGAATCACACGAGTAGGGCTTGTCTCCAGTGTGGGTGTGGGAGTGTATTTTTAACTCACTTTTAGACATAAAGCTCTTTTCACATATTGTACATGGGTGTGGACGCTCACCTGTGTGGGACCTCATATGCCTTGAAAGAGAATTTTTATAACTAAATAACCGTTTACAGACCTCACAAGAAAACTGCTTTTCGTTGTGAATTACTACATGATATTTTAAATGTGCTTTTGTCTTAAAATCCTTTTTACATACTTTGCAGGAATATGGCTTGATTTCAGAGTGAACAAGTAGATGCGTGATCATATTACCCCGCTGTGAAACTGTTTTTCCACAATGATCGCAGGTATACGGTTTTTCACCAGTGTGCGTTCTTTTATGCATTTTCAAGGTTTTACTTTCAGCATAACTTTTGTCACATACATCACACGAGTATGGTTTATGTCCTCTATGATATCTAAGATGAGGAACTAAGTTTCCTTTCTGAGAAAATCTCTTTGGGCATAAAGGGCAGACGTAGGGTTTTTCTCCTGTGTGGACACGGCTATGATTTGACAAGTGTTCTTTGCGCGAAAAATTTTTTTGACATACATCGCATTTGTACGGATATAGTTTGCTACCGTGAGTTTTCATGTGGTTAAGCAAGTTATGCTTGGCACTAAAACGCCTCTCGCACATATCGCAAGGATAGGGCCTCTCCCCAGTGTGAACACGTTCATGT
Source organism: Cydia pomonella (assembly GCF_033807575.1). Taxonomy (NCBI): domain Eukaryota; kingdom Metazoa; phylum Arthropoda; class Insecta; order Lepidoptera; family Tortricidae; genus Cydia; species Cydia pomonella. The sequence goes on from NC_084727.1 coordinate 930,291, forward strand.
ATGATTAAATCCCGCTGCGTCTTGCATTCTTTGCAACAAAAGCTGCAAACGTGCGTCGGTTTCTCTTCCCCATGTTCAATAACATGCCTTATTAGACTTTTTTTCATTTTGTAACTCTTCGAGCATATATTGCAGTCGTACCTTTTGATTGTATGCATGCGTTGGTGGTTCGAGAGGCTCCGTTTGGTGGGGTAAACGTCTCCGCAGACTGGGCAGGTGAGGGCGTATTTAAATATGGTGTTTTCAGTGTTGTCTTTGCAAGTTGTCAGACCTGTAGAGGCAGCAACTGAAACCAAATAATAAATTTTGGGGGGAAAATTTTACACAGTTCGATCTATTTTGAAACTAAGCAAAGCTTGTTGGGTAATTCTGACACAAAGTTAATGGTCTGTAGAGACTATGATTATAAAGTTCTATTATTTAAACAACTTTCCCAATTTAAGCCCATGTGTAGTTCAGTATAATACAATCTTCTACACCTTGTTTATTAATCTCCGTTAATCTCAAGGGCTTAAATTAAGTTACTTTCTCAAAGACACCGGTATTCTAATTAACTCCATTTCGCAGATAATCAATTTTTATTTTTTATTTAATTAATTAATTAATTTAATCTTTATTGCACAATACATGAAGGTACAAATGGCGGACTTAATGCCTTAAGGCATTCTCTACCAGTCAACCAATGGGTTAAACCAGAAAGATTAAGTAGGTGCAGTGTCTTTTAAAGTAAATGAATTTGTAACCGAGACTATATATGAATATAAACTATATATTGATAAACTTACACATATACTTAATACAAATAAACATACATATATTAATACATACATAATTATACCAATTGTGAATCATTAAGTTGATGAAGATGAAAGTTTGTCAAGGAAATACTTGCGCAACATGCGCTTGAATGTGAATTTGGTCTGCGCTTGTCTGATAGAGAGTGGGAGAATGTTCCAAAGCCTGATTGCCTGAACAGTGAAAGAATTGGACATGAAACCCGTTCGGTGTTGGGGGACAATGAGCTTAAGACTACGGGAAGAGCGAAGATCTGTGCGTGGACGTTTAAATTTCGAACGGAGATAATCTGGGGCGGACGGGTCAAACAAGATTGAGTAGAGTACATAGAATACGAAGGGACCTGCGCTCTCGAATAGGGAGCCAATTAAGTTTTCTACGGAAAGAGGAGATATGGCCATACTTACGAAGTCCGAACACGAACCGAATGCAGCTATTAAGGAGCCGGTCAAATTTATTCAAGGAATCTTGAGTGAGATTAGTGTAACAAAGTGTAAAAAAAAGTTTAATAAGGGGGACGAGTGTGTACAGTTGCCTTAGGGCCTATTTACACATTGATTAGTGTTTAGAATGAGTTTATACCTTTGCTAAACGCACACAAAGTATGTCAAGTTTTCAATTGTTTGGTTGAGTTGAAAATAATGTCCATGTTACAACAACGCGATATCCAGTATTTCATCATCATCATCATCATCATCATATCAGCCTTTTATCGCCCACTGCTGAGCATAGGCCTCTCTTCCAGTACGCCACTTGTCCCGATCTTGAGCTAATCGCATCCAGAAGTGTCCCACAATTTTCCGAATGTCGTCCACCCAACGAGCCAACGGACGCCAGGGGCTTCTTCCAGTATTTAGTTACTATTTATTATTTATGAAAAATTAAAAATAAAGTTTAAGTATTTAAAATTAATTATTCCATTCAGTTTCCTTAAATGTACTCAGCCATAACCCGAAGTTAACGGAGTTAAAGAAAACATGATTTATATGATAGTAGATACTACTACTGTAGTATAATTTAATAATATTTGGAGACTGAGCTTTGCCCGGAAAACACATAAAAACTCAAAAATGCGCATTTTCCCAGAGATAAGACTTAGCTAGATCGATCGCCGCCCCCGAAAACTCCAATACACTAAATTTATACATATACAAAAATTGCTCGTTTAAAGGTACAAGATATACCACTCACCTTTGTTCAAGGTTTCGTTGGACAGGCGCTGCAGTTGTACGAAACAACCAGGAAGGTTCTTACCTGCAACCAATGAGAATTTATTGTCATAGAGAGGTAAAGTCTAAGGGAAAAAACGTGCCCCTTAGTTTGACATCCAAAACAGATGGCGCTGTACTGCGGCATGTTTTGCGGTCACTGAATTGTAAAACGTCAACTTTGACAATCAGTTACCGCAGAATGCACGGCTCTACAGCGCCATCTAGTTTACCTGTCAAAATGGCTTAGAGTTTACGCATCATATGGCCTATTTCACAGTGTCCAAGTACCTAGTTGGTTACTAAATTCTGTTACTGCAATAATCTTTATCTACATAAAATATACGAACGAAAGTTGAATAAACTATATATTAAAATGAAGTACACAAAATCAGGAATTACATATGACAACATCATTCAAAATGGCCTCCTTGGCCTTGACACAGGCCCCTAAAACGACGAGGCCAGTCATCAATAGCGGTACGCACGATTGTCATGTCTAATTCCGTCACTGTCTTAACTATGGCCTTCCTTGAAAACTTTTCTATCAGTTAAGCTTATTTGTACATTGCAAACCGCCAACGTTGACTATTCATCAGATAAGTGGCTAGCAGCTTATTCGGGGCTTTACTTGGACATTATGAAAAAGGCCCTTAATTAATGTAGGTATATAACAAAGAATTGCTATGAAAAAAAGTGCTGTTTTGGAACTAGATTTAAGAGCGTTCGCTAGCTGGCGTATTTGCACGGAGCAGGTGAGCGGGTTAACGAAAAATAGTCTGAGTAATGCTAACTGGGGCGGACCCGTGTGACAGATTTTACCTGCAATGGCACCCGCGTGCATGCGCCTGCGAAGCATCCGCCCACGCGACGTAGACGCCCTGAGAACGCAAAGCCTAGTTGGTTGTGAACCTGCCTCCAAAGCATGTCCTGGGTTCAGATCCTGGTATAAGTCGTTCCATTTGTAGCTGGTCCCGATAGGCTAATCCTTTGTCTAATGTTAAATGAAATCGCACGTGCACTACCTATTTTTGATGGTATTTATTCAAACTGTATTGCACAAAGATATTGGGAGCGTGCACGACTGTCACGCAACCTAGTGTCCGCAAGTCTAGGGGAAAACGTCAATTCACTACATCTTATAAAACTACTCCAAAACTAAAAACTACTCAACGGATTTTCATACGACTTACATCTATGAATAGAGTGATTCTTGAGGACGGCTTAAGTATATAACTTGTTAAGGTTTTGTGTAAATTGTTTGAAATATAACGATATTGTCGGAAAAAATCACGCTGGCTAGGAGCTTTAATCGAAAACGCTGCCTAATCCGTTTGAGCTATAACAACACAATGTATGGTGGGGTTGTTTCTCATTCATAGGTCTACAAAAAAGTCTGCGATGTTAAATGTCTATCTTTTAAGGATAACTTACTATACATATTCGTAACTTCTAGAAAAAGATCATGTAATACGTGGCATTTGCAAAGCTATTTACATGGATACATTATTAACAATTATCAAAATAAATACGTTAGTTATATTAAGCATTTCATACAGCTTACAATGGTCCCTTACACCATACAATTTAAATAAATATTTCAGGAGTAATCGTAAATCAAAGTTTCATTTCGAGCCATATAATTGTACGAAATGTTAAAGACGATATCCGCAGTTAGTTCAAATTTTTACCACCTTATGCGCTGGGATCGCTTTACTTACCCCCACCATGCACTTCGCACGGTCCCAATAGAGTCTGTGCGGGAAGAGTCGTGGAATATATGGGGCCCAATACATTCCACGACTCTTCTCTTTCTGAACAGATTCTACAACGATGTTCAAATGGCGAGAGAATGCCAAAAGCACTAAAAGTAAATTCCGTAAGGGTGTAAAAAGTTTGGCTTTGCAAGCTTGCCATCCATGACCATATTTGAAATTAATGGACGGTTAAAGACTATGAGGCTAGAGAGAAGTCGCTTGCTATTGAAGCAGTACGCACAAAATGGCCACCGAAAAATACTATTTACAGATAAAAAAAAATTACCATTGAAGAATGTTGTAACCGCCAGAATGACAGAGTGTATGCAAAAAACAGTCAAGAGGCGATTGCGGCTGTTCCGAGAGTGCAACGAGGCCATCATCCCTCTTATGTGATGATTTGGCTGGGTGTGTCATACTCAATGCTAACACAGGTTCATTTCTGTGAAAAAGGTGTGAAAACTGGGGCCAAAGTTAACCAGGAAACCGTTCTCGAACCAATAGTGAAACCCTTAAACCACACCCTATTTCAAAACCAGCCATGGGTCTTTCAACAGGACTCAGCTCCTGCACATAAGGCAAAAACAACTCAAGCCTGGTTTCGAAGGAACAAAATTGACTTTATTGCCCGCGAAGACTGGCCGTCCTCCAGCCCGGACCTTAACCCCCTGGATTATGCCATATGGCAGGTTATTGAGGAGAAAGCCTGTGCTAAACCCCACACATATCTTGATTCCCTCAAGCGGGCCATAGTTAAGACAGTGACGGAATTAGACATGACAATCGTGCGTGCCGCTATTGATGACTAGCCTCGTCGTTTGAGGGCCTATGTCAAGGCCAGAGGAGGAGGCCATTTTTAATGATATTGTCATTTGTAATTCCTGATTTTGTGTACTTCATTTTAATATATAGTTTATTCAACTTTCGTTCGTATATTTTATGTAGATAAAGATTATTGCAGTAACAGAATTTAGTAACCAACTAGGTATTCTATGGTTATCCTAAACCAGGTGGTAGTGCTGCACTCTGGCGGCAAAACATTGCAGTAATACTCCCTATTTCGATATGCATAACTCACATTTCTGCGAAATATCGCCGACCTGCAAGCGCTCCAGCCTGACGAAACAGTTGGGGAGGGTGGGAAGGGAAGCCGCGCCCCCCTGGGTAACTTCATCTAAAACAAATGAAATATGTATATACCTAGTACCAAAGAAAATTAGAAATAGAGGTGTATTGCCCAAGCCTTCTTGACTTACTGTGGGACTTAGTCAATTTGTGTAAGAATCCTATAATATTTATTTATTCATTGTCAAAGAAACCTTTGTAGCCACAGTAAATTTACTACCATCTTTCGACACATGATTAAAACTTTTAGAACGCCATTTGACTTTGATCCTTATTCTTTCACTGATATGTGTTAAATTTGTTAAATATCAAAAAGTGGTGCCATCTTACCGGGCACTACCGAAAGGTTATGGTGGCGCCATCGCTCGAAACGATGCTGCCATACCTTTGGCCTTTGATCTATTAGATGACGGCCTTTTTTGATATTTAACAAATTCATTTCAAATTCATTGTAACCTAGTTATTAGCCGGGTCCACACAGAGCGAGCATACGCGCGAGGCTATTTTGTCACGCACAAACCGGCCAGTGTAGACGTGCCTCGCTCGCTCGCTCTGTGCGGACCCGCCTAATGACGACCGACTATGTTACGAAATATTTAAATTCTTTACACCTCTGTCAATAATCCATACCCTACTCAGTGTGGCGTTCCTGCCGGTGAGTAAGGTTGTCAGAGCTCAAGGGGGTCAAGTGTTAGGGTCGGCAACGCGCATGTAACTCCTATGGAGTTGCAGGCGTCCATAGGCTATGGAGACTGTTTACCATCAGGCGGGCCGTATGCTTGTTTGCCACCGACGTAGTATTAAAAAAAACCGTGTCTGTGTTATTTTTACTGCACGCAAACTCGGGTAGTTAAACCAGTATGAGAGCGAACTCCGATTACGCTTAGGTGCTACGTATCAGGAGGTCATGTTACACTGGTCCCTTTCTAATGATAATTGACTACGGAATTCCATTGTGGGGTCACGTCTGTACGAGTTTTTTATTGCTTTTAACTTAAATCATGGCATTTTATTAGTTTTCTTGATATCCATCGTGACATTTATAGTTATAAGCTTTTCTGCAGTCCAAGTATTAAATATCGACACGGACGAAGTGCCAAAAATATGTATACACGACCTAATGTAGTGTAATGTATGGGCAACATTAATGTAGTGTGTACGTATTTTTGTTATTTTTTTTTCGTATCAATATTTTATATCTTATCTTAACTGTACTTTTACGTTTTCGGCGTTTAAAACACAATTATTTAGTTTTTAAGTTAGCCTTTCGTATGTGCCTGTCAAAAATTTGCCTATTTATTTAGCAACCATGACATATTCACGTTTAAGTTGAATTTGGTTCAATATATATGGAGCAGATCTGCTCCTAAGCATACCAAACGTTAAATCTTGTTTCCCAACAAAATATATTCCAAATAGTTACATTTTGGTATTCCAAATAGTTACATTTCCAAAAAGACCATTCCAATTTGATTGCTAAGGTTGAAATTAAATTGACATGTATGTGGTTGATAAGTCGTACTATGCCTGCAAAAGGGTAAAGTGGTGACGCTGCTAGCACAATGAATGCACAGGAGCTCAAGTTACATATAACACATGTTTAATAATACACAGTTTAGTGTCATGTTTCGTCTTTCCAGAAACAATACCAGGCATTCCAAACTTGTACCATCACCAACAGATGTATTGGAGTAGACTGAGTGTTCACAAATATGTGAGCATTGTGGACAAAGTACAACTTCTTTATACAATGTTGGTGGCAAACAAGCATACAGCTTATTAAAACAAGAAATATTACTTTGCTAATCCGCGAGAAAATAACGTGTTAGTCAATCAGTGCTAACCCGTTATTCTTACTTGCGTATTTTTACATGCATTAATTGCACGTTATTTTCTCGCGGATTAGCAAAGTAATATTTCTTGTTTTAATTAGCATGGATTTCCGCAAAGTAACGCCTGATTCTATTAATTAGCATACAGCTTGTCTGACAGTTAGCGGTTACTGCAGCCTATGGATATTTGCCACTTCAAGGGTGTAACCTGCAGATTGGCAACGCTTTAAAAATCTGTAAACTCAGTTTATTGAGAGCCCCATATTGTAGTCCTTTGAGAAACCCATAAAGAGTGCTTTAAAAACCTTAGGTATGTTGCCGATATGTAGAGGAAGCATAGTGGTGTCAGTCCGTGCGAACATGCTGGTCTGCAGATTTGCATGCTGTACAAATTCTGTCAATTTCTTAATTAAGGCATACTGCACATCACTGTACTCGCAAGTCCGTGGGGCAATTACACGCAGCGGGATTACAATGCTCCTCGTATACAGTATTAAAACGTGTTTAGGGCGCTACTATGACTTACATGATACTGCAGCTTGTTGACTATGTATAGTTGTATACTGAGACGCAGACTGATAGCTTCGTTGTTATCTGGCGCAAAAAAACGGCCTCGCTCTTAAGCAGGGTACGTGGGAGCAGTAATAGCATCCTAGATATGATAGCTAATAAGCTTCATTGTTGTTTGGACAAAATCTGTTTGTTATTAAGTACTAACATAGGCTAGGACCAACTGACACTGAATGGACCATTTGTTAAGACAGACAAATAGTATAATAATAAATAAATAAAAATTCTCCTCATGGTGATACAATTATGCCAAGGGCAAATAAATTCATACAGCTACCATGTTTTGTAGCTATCTTGCATTTAGGAATAGCAATACGTGTCGTTATTCATAAGAATATAATATGATATTAAAAGAACAAAAGGGTGCTTACCATGATCCGAAGGGATTAGGCCAGGGGGCAGCCAACTCTCATCCATTACTACCATGGTGCTGGGATCCCAGCCGGGCTCCTTCTTAACCACGACGTCTTCCATAATGCTCGCTTTCACAAAATCTTTGAAAAACTAAATCTATTGATAACTATACATAACAAGCCGTTACGTCTTACAAATGGCTGTGTTGAGAGACATAAGTAAATTTAATAACTACTTAAGCACATAATTTGTCCTGATTAAACAAATTAAGATGATGTAAGAGTTCTAAGAAACTATGACGCGCCCGAAGTTTGAAAACAAAAGTTGTGAAGATAAATAACCTAAAAAAAAGTAAGTGCGCAGAGTACGAAAAGTGGACGAGACTCCAACCAGGAAGAATGATACAAATCCGAACTAATGTTACTGCTGCCAACTTGCCAAAACTTTATTATAATTTGCGTGGAAAACAAAACTAGTATGAACACGCGACATGTCAAATTACTTGTCTTAAGTATAATTAATTATCATAAAATTACCATTGCGTTACAAAGGATAGCTTTTTAGTATTTTAGAAAAAGATGTTTGCTAAGCCTTTGCCGTACCAAGAACTAAAAAAAATGATTGGCTAACAGCTGTCACTGTCAGTGTCATATTGTCGACGCTATCTAATCTGTGAATTCTAGCGTTTTTAGAGGAATATCTCATTTTACATAGGTATTTCTCCTTAATAATTACAGTATTTAACATATTCAGCCTTATTTATAATTGAACATCAACTTGTCCTACGCGTCCTACTTAATAAATTTCATTTAAACTTGCGCATTCCCTAATGGCTTTTATCAAAAAAGAGTTTGAACATGCAATGCCTATGAAACTGGAAGAAGTATTCATAAAAACAGAGCCTGAGTGGGACGAGGCACCGGAGATGCGTATGGAGGAAGAGATCAGAATGGTGCTGGAGCCAGAGGTCCAAATCAAACTCGAGCTTCAGGAGGTTGAAGTGAAGGTAGAGTCTTTGCAAGATGATCAGGCACCTGATCAGGTAAATAGGGAAACAGGTGAGTCAGTTCAATATTGTGTTATTTACTATACTAATAGTCAATTATATGAGTAATTAAATAAATTGACAAATATTAAATGGACAGTCTTACACAAATTAACTTAGTCCCACAGTGGCCACAGTATAGTTCTAAAGAGAACCCCTTTTTTAAAACATTTACGTAGATGATATTAAGGGCAGAGGCTCGTAGGTTATATATATTCTGGGTGAACTAGGTGCATACACTAGATGCCAATCATTAACACTAGCAAATGAAACACAACTGTCTCTGTCAAACTAATATGGAAGAGTGATAGAGAGAGATAGCTTCACTAAGGAGCTTGAGCGATTGACATTTTGTCAACGCACCCTGTATTTATTACAACCATGCTATTAAAGGTAATAAGTACACAATCTGTATAGTTCCACATGGGCCCTGTGGGGGCATAGTAACATTACTGCATAACATAGATCTTAAATCTATGTATATAATCTAAAAGTAAGTCAACTCAATAATTATTAAACATATTGTACATGAAAGTTGGATTTAATCAAATAATAACAAATTCAATTTGAGTAGGCAATGAATTGAATTATTAAGTAATGTCCATTGACTAACACTAAAAACATGAATTGTATTTTATGCAACAGTTGTATAAGAAGGGTAAAAAAAGGCGAGTGGCGTGAGTGGCAGAAGCAGAGTGTAGTTGAACATTGTAAAGGATTATGCCACGAGTATTTTTTGACCTAGATATTTATACAATGTTGCATACAATATTTTTCCTACGAGTCAACAAAAATAATACTTTAAACTAGTGTAGAATCATAAAGGTAAACAAACCAAAAGTATACAGCTAAGATACGCGAGGCGAGCATACATTCTTAGGCACCCGACTCGCCCCGGCCCGGCTGGTCAGCAACACCTTCTCGTAAGTCATGAAGCCCTGGTACTTGTTCTTTGCTAAATTAAATTTTTGGACTGTAACTAAAAATAACTTATACCTAGTAGGTATGACTACAATGTATGAAAATGTTTTTTTTAACATAGATTTAAATTTAGCCTTGTTATTTTCACGTCTTATGGCTTCAGGTAAACTATTAAGTAAGTATGGAATAGGGTTGTTTCTACCAATCTTATGGCCCAATAAATATCCCAATAAATTCTTTTGGATTATAAGAACATGTTAAACTACTTTTAGCCGTCACCATTCCGTTAGCATTTTGGGCCACCTGCCATCACTCTGCCTGGCAACATGTCCCGCCCAGCTCCATTTTAATTTGGTAATGACGTGTCCGACGTCTTGCACCTTGGTGCGACGTCGGATCTCGACATTCCTCACTCGGTCTTGAAGTTTGATGCCGAGCATGGCGCGCTCCATGGCTCTCTGTGCCACTCGAATTTTATGCACACGGAGAACGAATTAGTAAGAACTTTGTTTTATTTGAGTTGAGGACTATTCCATTGTCATGAGACCACTTGACGACCGAGTTAGGTCCTTGCCACACTTGACGGAAATTCTGTCGCCGAACTTCCGCGGCGGAACGCCAATACATGTTATTGCATATAAAATACAAATAGCGGGCACACATCGCGGAAGATCGGTCGTTCCGTGCACTAAACGGAATGTGTCCTCAAGGTCGGTGCCCGCGCGCAGGGCGTAGAGGTCGTATAGTTTTTATTTATTTATTATTATTCTATTCAAGGCAATAAATGTTCCATTATTATTATTCTATTCAAGGCAATAAATGTTAGCCTACGTTAGTACTTAACAGGGGTCGTACAAAAAGTGCGGATGACGTCAAACCACTTATAGGATGATTTCAAATAGTATTTTTGATTTTCATAAACAATTATCACTTATCATTTATCAACCTCTTTATTAAACGATATCGCCACTTGAAATGAGTAAGTACGTTTTTGACTGACACATTGTCAATCAGATGAGCAATAAATTGACTTCGTTATTGTTTAGCTATTGTATCTTCACGATTATATTTAGCTAAAATTTATATTTACTAATGTATAAGAAAACGCTCTAAAATGTCATCTTTACTCGAATATTGTGGCAATTTTCCGTATTTTTTGTATTTTACTACATGTCACACGGAAGTTTAAATACAAACTCAAACATCATCACAGGATGATTACGTCATTTTTACGTCATCCGCACTTTTTGTCCGACCCCTGGTACTTAATAACAATCATAGATTTTGTCCTTTGACAAAGTTCCCACAACCTTGTCACACTTGATCACATTTGGAAAACCCCTCCCCCCGCAGGTGACGTCACATTCGTCACAAGTCGGCAATTCGAATTAGGTATTATTAATAATTAATCAAAACTTTTTGATAAAAGAAATATTAATCATTTTATAACCCAAAACTGATTAGGAAAGAAAATAGAAACGAAAATAGTTCCAAAAACTTGGTATTTAACTGTACAGCGAAAAAAAAAAAAAAAACTTTCAATTACAAAGTTTGTGACTCCCCCCACCTCCTTGTCACAAGTCACAACAAGTCACATTTTCTTGACTCTCTCCTTCCCGCTAAACGTGTGATGTACTTAATGTATGACCCCCAATATTTTTAACAGTAACTTGGTAATGACTGTCAGATGCAGCTTTGATAAAAGGTACTGATACATAATGAGATAACTCACAGATGGATAACTTTATATTGTGTTTGTATTTTTGACGACCTGTCTAGCCTAGTGGGTAGTGATCCAATAGTCTGTTCGGAAAGAGAAGAGTCGTGGAATGTATTGGGCCCTGTAGTGTATAGGTAGTATCTATACATAAATAGATACACACCGGCTCGGGCGCAGACCGCATAGGATGCCGCGTCAGTTGCACGAGAGCCGAGGGCGAGAGTGGACGTGTGACATTGCTGTGCTTGTCTGTGTGAGCGAGCCAGTGTTTACTGATCAGGGCAGGTCCTACAGGCCCCATACATTCCACGACTCTTCTCTTTCCGCACAGACTCTACCTGTGAAGCCAATGGTCCCGGCTTCCAATCTTGGTACAGGCATTTATTAGTGTGATGAGACTCATAGGTGTTTTCTATGTATATAATTATTTATATATTATATGTATATCGTTATCTGAGTACCTTATTGAGCTTATTATGGCACTTAGTGAATTTGGCACTTTGTGAAATCGCAGCCAAATAACACTAGACCCTACTTATAGTGTTGTGTTCCTGCCGGTGAGTAAGGTTGCCAGAGCTCAACGAGGGGTGGGAAGGGGTTGGGGTCGGCAACGCGCATGTAACTCCTCTGGAGTTGCAGGCGTACATAGGCTACGGAGACTGCTTTTCATCAGGCGGGCCGTATGCTTGTTTGCCACCGACGTAGTATAAAAAAAAAAAAACGTTGTATTGTGTTTGTATTTTTGACGACCTATCTGGCCTAGTGGGTAGTGATCCAATAGTCTGTTCGGAAAGAGAAGAGTCGTGGAATGTATTGGGCCCTGTAGTGTATAGGTAGTATCTATACATAAATAGATACACACCGTCTCGGCCGCAGACCGCATAGAATGCCGCGTCAGTTGCACGAGAGCCGAGGGCGAGAGTGGACGTGTGACATTGCTGTGCGTGTCTGTGTGAGCGAGCCAGTGTTTACTGATCAGGGCAGGTCCTACAGGCCCCATACATTCCACGACTCTTCTCTTTCCGCACAGACTCTACCCGTGAAGCCAATGGTCCCGGCTTCAAATCCTGGTTCAGGCATTTATTAGTGTGATGAGACTCATAGGTGTTTTCTATGTATATAATTATTTATATATTATATATCGTTATCTGAGTACCTTATTGAGCTTATTATGGCACTTTGTGAAATCGCAGCCAATTAACACTAGACCCTACTCATAGTGTTGTATTCCTGCTGGTGAGTAAGGTTGCCAGAGCTCAACGAGGGGCGGGAAGGGGTTAGGGTCAGCAACGCGCATGTAACTCCTCTGGAGTTGCAGGCGTACATAGGCTATGGATACTGCTTACCATCAGGCGGGCCGTATGCTTGTTTGCCACCGACATAGTATAAAAAAAATTGTGTAATAATGTCCTATAATATTTATTTACTTTTTTTAACTTTGATTGTGTGGAGGCAGTTAGACATCTATGCTCGTAAAAAATATTCTAAATGTACAAAAAACATATGTGATCTGGGGCTTACTTATTTACTTCCCGAGGTTTGTATAGTATTTTCCTGTTCGACGGAGCCGGAAAGCGGCAAATTCGTTTAGCTCAGTGTGCCGAAAGTGACGTTTTCCGCACGGAGAACAGAAAATAATATTTAATGTATATTTACAAGTTGCGGACTTTTCAAAAAGGTTCCCAATTTTTAAAAAAGTCCTCGAAAATTTAACAACAATCAATAGAAACCTTAAAATATAAATGGAAGATTTCGATTCATGTATGAATATATGTCTTGTATGTGGAATGAGCTCCCTGCCGAGGTTTTCCCGAGGGTCTACAGTTTGGGGTTCTTCAAAAAAGGAAATTCGTCTGGTATAGGTTTTTAAAGGGTCGACATCGCGCATGTAACACCTCTGGAGTTGCAAGCGTCCACTGAGACTGCTTAAGATCAGGCGGGCCGTATGCTTGTTTGCTACCGAACATGGTATAAATATTGTGGAATATTCGCAATTTATGAAAATTACAGGCACATCAGTTGCATTTAACTTATTTTTAATCAAAATATATACTTTGTCATCAGGTTGGTCGCCACGTGTCACGCGAAGTGCCCTCAGAGAAGACCAACACGTAATAAATAACCCTCTATCCGAAGACCATACGAAAAAATCAAAGAAACGTAAATCTAGACGCAAAATAATCTCGTGCGACGTTTGCAAAAGACAGTTTCCAAAAACGGCGCTTCTGAAACGACATCAAAGAACACACACTGGTGAGAAACCGTACTCGTGTGAGGTATGCAAAAAACAGTTCGCCCATCTTTTCGCGTTTAACAGGCATAGTCGCATACACACTGGTGAAAAACCACACACCTGCGATATATGCCATAAACAGTTTACAGAATTACATAATTTGGTAACACATAAACGAATACACACTGGTGAGAGGCCGTATGTCTGTAACGTATGCCGAAAACCTTTTATAAAAAGCACCGATTTAAATAAGCATAAAAGAGTCCACACTGGTGAAAAGCCGTTCGCTTGCGAGATATGTACGAAGCAGTTTTCGTCAAGCGGTAATTTGACTAAGCACATAAGAACACATACGGGAGAGAAGCGACATTGCTGCAAGAAATGTGATAAGCAATTTACGAAGAGAATATATCTGGAAAAACATACGCTGCTACACAATGAGGAAAAGCTATAGCCGGGTAAGAATACACATAAATGTAAATATTTTTTTCCTTTCTTATTGTGGATCTTACCACATTGACATCTATATACAAAATGTGGGTTCGAATTGATCATCTTTGATTTTTCATTGTGATTGACATCTGTATATATAATTTATAAATGCCTTTTAACATGCTGAGGTTACTAATATTACTTTATTTCAATTAATCTCCATAAAAATGTCTCATTCTGATTTCAGGCGCATCTATTACAACTTCAGCTCTTGCGAGCTGCTGACTGGATGATTCGGCGTCTAAGTGCGCCCACATGAGAACATTGTACTGCTAAGTTAGTCCACCGAGAACAAAGTAACTCAAAAAGGAAAAATGTGTGAAGTAAATAAAATTGCAAAACAATGAAGCCAGTTCCTTGTAAAGTACCTATACAAGCGAACATTGAGTAACAGGGGAGAGAAAACATACAGTTGTGATATATGCAATATGAGATTGACTTGCAATGCTTTCAACGCACTTTAAAGAACTCATATGAGATTTAAGAGATTATGGGTGTCAAATTTCATTAAATTCGCTATTATTGGGGTTCAAATAATTTACTTAAGGCTAAAACTGAAGGCATAAAATCTGTTTTCGCATCACATTATTTGGCCCTAATGATTTCTCTAGTTTATCATAGTAAATTTGTGTTCCATGTCATCGGTGTATTAAATGCCAACCTACCGATTAACTATTACAAGTGTTGGAAACTTTCTCATGATATGTTGCTATACAAATTTTTACAGAATTCTTCAGTGTAATTTGTAAATTATAGAATCTAGTCAATTTTGTGTTATTGTTTACATTTTATATTTCCGGGTCCGGGGTCCGGGGTCCGGGTCTGCCCGTTAACAAAATTATTTTCTTATTTTAACATCCACGTTAACAACACGATCTTATCTCACAACAGAGGAGACCAAAACATATGAAATTAAACGGGGCGCCATCAAATGGAAACCTTTTCTTCCCATTTGTTCCTGCGTTTACAGATGGAAAGGAACCGGAATGCACCTAGTTCCACTTGTGTCCAGCAGGACAAATGGGAATGAATCGTTCCCACTTGTGACAGCCTCAGTTTCATCTTATCTTTTTAGGGTTCCATACTCAAAGGGTAAAACGGGACCCAATTACTAAGACTCCGCTGTCCGTCCGTCTGTTCCTCTGTCACCAATGACGTCTTACTAAGCGTAAAAGAAAAAGATCCCCGCAATAGGGTTGTTTCCATCTACAAATCTTAGGGCAGAATTGTATCCCAATATTTTTTTTTGGATTATAAGAACATGTTAAACTACTTTTAGGGTACATGTAATGACCATATTTTTGTAAATATTGAATTTTATAATATCTTTTGGCACGTGACCAAACTCGAAACGTCATTGAAGATTGTGATGACGTCACAACTCTCGGATTGACACTGTTGACAGTTAGGCGATAAACAACAAATGACAAATGTCAGTTGACAGTTCGTTTCTTCTACGTGTGTATGTAGTTATGTGTCAAACCGTAAACTGTGACGTCACACAATTTTCAAAAAGCGTTTTGGGCGCGACAGCATCTGTCGAAATATATTTTGTTAATTTAACATATTTAAAGCCGTTTTTAGTATAAAAGTTGAATTTTAGGGCAACTTTTAGTTAATATAGAACGTAATACAAGCGTTTCATAAAATTGGAAACAACCCTATTTGCGAATTTCGGTTTTCGCGGTAGGCCCCCAGGCCTTGCCTCCGTTCGTGTTGAGTCCGCTCGAACTGGCAGTTTTGCTGCTTGAACAACACTCGGCGAATACAAAATGCCGCCAGCACAATGCCTCAAGGGCCTGTATTAGATTTTAGGTAGTTATGGGAGTACCTCTGTATATACTTATACACCGTGGGCCAATTAAACCCGACAGATTTGAATCACGCATTC
Organism: Cydia pomonella; assembly: GCF_033807575.1. Lineage (NCBI taxonomy): Eukaryota > Metazoa > Arthropoda > Insecta > Lepidoptera > Tortricidae > Cydia > Cydia pomonella. The sequence goes on from NC_084727.1 coordinate 946,234, forward strand.
CTGAGGTTCCGCATTTTTGACGACCGGTTTGGCCTAGTGGGTAGTGACCCTGCCTACGAAGCTGATGGTCCGGGGTTCAAATCCTGGTAAGGGCATTTATTCGTGTGATGAGCATGGATATTTGTTCCCGAGTCATGGGTGTTTTCTATGTATTTAAGTATTTATAAATATTTATATATTATATATATCGTTGTCTAAGTACCCTCAACACAAGCCTTATTGAGCTTACTGTGGGACTTAGTCAATTTGTGTAATAATGTCCTATAATATTTATAAGCACCGAGCACCGCGGCTGCTGGCGCCGGCGGCGCGCGCACCGGCCTGTACCGATACTCACCGTTGCGGCACACGCTCTTCATGCTGAACTCCATGCTTAGCTCGGCTCCGTATTGCGATTTGTTCACTTCAGGGATGGCGAGCTTAATTAATGAATGTATAGAGAATGTTTGAGAGGAGTGAATGTGGTAATTAGTATATAGTGACTGAGTTTGTGACGCTATGGTGTTAGCTGTAAGTTGCAAATGTAATTTAAACGAATAAAATAAAATAAGGAGCAAAAAAATGTTATATGAGTTTTGGCCAAATTCGCCAAAAAAAATTTTTTTTTTGCCGAAAAGTAAATTTTCTTTTGCGTTTTCTGCACACGACACGTTATTTATTTTTACACCTTGGTGAAAAATAATCATTACAACGAATAAGTCAAGTTTTTTTTTATTTACAGACGAAAATTGCGAGTTTACTTTAAACTTTAATATCTGTCAGTAGGTATGTCTAAACCAAGTCACATAGTGGCAGCGTCACAGCTAAAAAGGCGTTTTTGACTAAGTTATAAAATAAACAAATTTTCACAGAAATTGTCATCATCTCTAAAACAAGACCGATTTCAGAAAACATTGTATGACATTTTAGTCTCTAAATGCGGTCAAGAATACACCTTTGAAATCTGTCGGGCTTAATTGACCCACGGTGTATATGTGTATAACAATTGTAAATAAAATATTTATTATACCGAAGTTCCCTCCAAAATACTGCGCAAGAAAGATTTTTAGATTTATTGCATAAAGAAATTTTAAAGTACATTTTAAATCTATGTCCGTAATTGTTTTCTATTGAGCGAAAATCGTGAAATCAGAATTCGTTAGAATCGTTAAAGAATGGGGTAGTCGTTGTATAAATTTCAATTCTTTATTTCGAGATAACAGTGATCCCATTTGTTATGTACATATACGTGATGGTGAAAGGTTCATCTGACAGAAGATGCTTGCGAAGTAGTCGTTTGAAAACGGGTTTGAAAACGGTGCTTGGGGCTTGTCGAATAAAGAGAGGGAGGGAATTCCAGAGACGGATTGCCTCAACGGCGAAAGAGTTAGACATAAAACCAGTACGGTGAGAAGGAATCGTTTGAGAGAACGGGAGGAACGGAGTTCACATCCTGGACGGATGTGAACTGTTCTGAACCGGACTGTTCAGTTTATGGTAACGTAATTTACGTAAGGTATAGTAATTTTCAAATAGCTCTGGTACCGTCATTGCCCGTGACAGCCATCATCTCAATAGGGAGCGTGCATGAACTGTAGGAGGCAGCACAGGAGCCGTCAGATTTTTGGCGCGAGGCGTAATTGTGATGTTTATTGTTCCGATGTAGCCCACAAGATGGCAGAACCTACTATGCACAAGAAAACACGTGACGTGTAAATGTACATATTTATGGTTCCGATTCAGGCCACAAGATGGCAGACCCTCCAACGCGCACGGTTCCTATACATATTCGTTTAAGGTTATAAATTGTATAAAAATGTCAGCTGTAACCAGTAAAATTAACCAGTAACGTAAATTTACGTTACGATAAACTGAACTGGAGGCCTACCGCGAAAATCGAAGTTCGTCAATTGCGGGCATTTTTCTCTGTCACTCTAATTACGTCTTAGTGAGAGTAAAAGAGAAAGATCCCCGCAATTTGCGAATTTCGATTTTCCCGGTAGGCCCCCAGATCGGACTAAATTAAAAATGATTCTTAAAAGTTATATTAGACTTCATTCATTTAATTAATCTTATCATTATGGTACAACAAACGTGATCAGCAATCATCTTCAGTACTCCTAGTGTAAATAAATTCGATTTCGAAACGTGACGTACGCGTTTGCGTTTAGTCTCATTTTGTATTGGATTTAGAAAGAGCGCGCCAAGCGGGACGTTTTGGAAACTCAAAATCCTATACAAAATTAAACTTAACGCAAACGCGTTCGTCACGTTACGATGTCCATTAAATTTACACTAGGGGTACAGAATGCATAATGCAGAATGATATATATTTATTAGGTTTCGGGGAAAACTGCCGACTCCGACACAAGACCAGCAGATTTAACCCATATAGGTACAGATCTAGACTTATTTTATTTATTTAAAATTGAAATCAGACCACAAGACCCATGTACCTAATAGATAAACATGCATGTGCATTTATTTATGTTTGTCTATTAGGAATATGGGCCTTGTCAAGGCTCGGAAACGATTACATTTCAAAACGGTCATCATGAACTTTGCGTAATACATTTTAATTTCGTTTCGTCCGCAAAACCGTTATTTTTAAACCGATTTTTAGGAGAACATGTCCATAAAGTCTTCCTATGTGGGTGTCTTTGTTTACGCGGCACACCACCAGGCCGGAGGGCGGTCTCGTCCCTCGTCGATAAAACCGGTTTATTTAGGTTTCAATTAAGCTCTTATAAGTACGTTGTGGTCATTGACATATATCTAAGAATGGGCCTTACGAGCACTAAGAATGGTGCTAGTTCAGTGGTGTCACTCACGAATTCGAGCCAATCGTGCAGTTTACTCGTAACGCAACTAGAGTCTGGCTAGCCAAATATTGTTGACAGATATTTCCATGTTGTATCACCAATTGTCTATGATTTAAAAAAAAAGCTAAAAATCTGTTGTCAATTTGTCATCATTCAAATTGTTCAAATTTTATCAAAATTAACAATTTAAAATTATAACTATTCCCTGCTCCTTAATCTGACCAACACTTTCGTGCTAAATTCGTAATCCCGTTTTATGGGGAACTATATTGACGTGATGCTGGCAAATGCCTTCGTGGCGATAGCCATTAATTAAAAAAAAAAAAATGTTCGCGGTTTACAAGGGGTTTATTTCAAATAATATTAACAAGGACTATACCGAGTGAGGTCCGCAAACTATTATTTAAGCTAATAAATAATTACGATAATGTGCGAAGTCGACGTGAAGCGTTGTATAACGAAAAACTGCTATGTTTACAAGCCGTAAACAATTCAGTAGGTTGGTGCTCTATTAATATTTTGATACTATAAGTACTAGTTCTAACATTTGCCTATAACTTTGATTAAGTAGGTGAATTTATTAATACCTGAATCTCATGGACAGGACAAGTGTGTAAAGAAAGGGATAAACTAGAAGTTCTGTAAAATATCAATAAAATCAAAACATTGGAACGTAACGAGTTACTGGAAAACTAATGTTTAGAAGAAATCTGTGGAATGACTGGTCAGTATTGCAGTAATAAATTGATATAAAATATATATAAATATCTTGGCGAAACATGTCTTTGTACTTTACATAGAGGTAGAAATTACGTGAGCTGACTTTGAGTGCATGTCTACGTATCAAAAATCAAAATCAAAAAGATTTATTTCGTTAAATAGTATACTGTTATAACACATTTATGGTTGGGACTTCCTAGTAAGTATGTATAATACCTGTGACAGGAAGCCCCGCTCTTCTACATTTGTCTAGTACATTTGTATTTATTTACCACGTATATTAACTTATTTCCTTAGGTACCTTACGTGTGCACAGAAAAACAAAAATATTTTCTAGTATCAAAACTATACTTCCTACTACACAAAGTGTGACCAGTCCAAGATTTTTTGAATTTCCCGCCATAATATTGTGTAATATTTCAGTAGCCAGACTCTAGTTGCGATTGCGACCAATCGCGCGCGTGATGCAAACTCATCAACCAATCGCGTTGTGGTGTTAGACTGCACGATTGGATCGAATTCGTGTGCCTGACACCGCTGTACTTAGTGTACTGGCCCCGTTCTTATTGCCCATAAGGCTCGTCTTATGATATATGTCAATGGTTGCGTGCTCAGCGAAGCAGATGGGCAGGTACACGTATAAGACCCTACATCTGCCATAGCCAGTGCATGCACAGCCCCTTGTGCAGCACCTTGATGGTGGTGTTGGGTTGCTGGCAGCGAAAGAAGCACTCGTTCCGATAAGTCTTGTGCTCGGTTGAGCAGACGGGCAGGTAGACAAGCGGGCACTGGTCACATAGGTCGGGCCGGCAGGTTGGCATTTCCACATGGCCCAGTCTGGGTACAGGGTTTTTTGGAACTGTGGAAAAAATCGTTGCGGAATTATTTTCTTTTATTTCGATAAAGCGCTGGTGGCCTAGCGGTAATAGCGTGCGACTTGCAATCCGGAGGTCGCGGGCTCAAACCCCGGCTCGTACCAATGAGTTTTTCGGAACTTATGTATGAAATATCATTTGATATTTACCAGTCGCTTTTCGGTGAAGGAAAACATCGTGAGGAAACCGGACTAATCCTAACAAGGCGTAATTTACCCTCCGGGTTGGAAGGTCAGATGGCAGTCGCTTTTGTAAAAACTAGTGCCTACGCCAAATCTTGGGATTAGTTGCCAAGCGGACCCCAGGCTCTCATGAGCCGTGGCAAAATGCCGGGACAACGCGAGGAAGAAAAAAAAAAGCGACCATATTCTGCGTCGAAAGAAAAACGCATGAAAACTCGAAAACACGCGTTTCCCAAACATAAGACTAATCTAGATCGATTGTATACCCCCAAAAACCCCCATATACCAAATTTCAGCGAAATCGTTAGAGCCGTTTCCGAGATCACAGAAATATATATATATACAAGAACTACAAGAATTGCTCGTTTAAAGGTATAAGATATAAGAAAATAATAATTATTATTATAAGAGTAAGTATATAATATTATCTTATTATTTTGACGACCGGTCTGGCCTAGTGGGTAGTGAACCTGCCTATGAAGGTGATGGTGAATGAAATATTTGTTCCTGAGTCATGGATAGATAAATCATTTATTTATGTATTTAAGCCTTCTTGGCTTATCGTTGGACTAAGTCAATCTGTGTAAGATTGTCCCTGTAATATTTATTTATTTATTTTATTTAACATAAATTCTTCTACTGAATAATATCAATTTTTGAAATGTGGATTTATCGAAGGATGCTCAAAATAAAATGGACTGATAGGATAACTATAACAGAGTTTTGGAAATCATGAAAAAAGATCTAGAAGTAGTATCAACAATTAAGAAAAGAAAAGCAGCGTATTTAGGACAAAATGTGTTTTGTACCGACTTATGACGAAAGAATGATTTCGAAAAACATTTAATTATCTCTGAAACTAGGCCTAATCCAGAAAATTTTATATGACATTTTAGTTTCTAAATATTACCAGGAATGCTTAGTTAAAATGTCTCGCAATGCTCACGGGCACCTTGTATATAGGAACAATAAATACAACCTACTGAAATTAATAATTGAAGGAAAAATTTAAGGGAAGCCTGGTCGTGGTAGAAGGCGCACATCATGGACTAAAAATATAAGAGACTGGTTAAAAGTGAAGAGCATAGATGGACTAATTCGCATGACTGAACATAGAGAGACATAGACATATGGTCGCCCACCTCCTGGACGGAGATGGCACGTGAAGAAGAAGAGTATCAATTGGTGGTAAGCAGTGATTAATAAGCTACTCGTATAGGCCCACTAACGTTAAAATGTTCTTCAAAATAAAAACGTAATATGGGCTCGTGCACAAATCAGGCGAGGTTCGGTTACGAAAAAAAAACAGGGCAAGTGCGAGTCGGACTCGCGCACGAAAAGTTCCGTACCATTATTTATAAAACCGGCAAAAAAAAGATGTTTGTTGTATGGGAGCCTCCCACAAATATTTATTTTATTCCGTTTTTAGTATTTGTTGTTATAGCGGCAACAGAAAAACATCATCTGTGAAAATTTCAATTGTCTAGCTATCACGGTTCATGAGATACAGCCTGGTGACAGACGGACGGACGGACAGCGAAGTCTCAGTACAGTAATAGGGTCCCGTTTGACCCTTTGGGTACGGAACCCTAAAAATCACGACAGATCACGTTGGGCGAGGGGTATAAGGAGACCTCACGTGTATTTTTTATAGTAAACGAAACTAAGATAAAATATCTACTACATACTTTTTCTCGGTTTTGTTAAACATAAATCTTCACTTGGCACTTCAAAATAGCTAGTATAAGAAGGATTTGCTCTATTCAATACTATTGATCTTAAAATTAGGTCTAATGAAAAAATAAATAAAAATACACGTGACGTGATTAGCCAAGAATCTCACCAAATATCACCAAGGGAGGGGGTCAAAAAAGTAGCCGAAAAAACCTCGCGTCATTTGTGCACAAGCCCGAAATACAATACAAAAAACAAAACTTACTGAATTGTACGTTCCCATAACGAGGAAGTGGACAGTCGAAGAATATTTTAGACTCTCTGTCGTTGGCGCTCGCAAAGGCGATATATGATATATTCAAGGCAGTGTGAATGTTCTGGTGCGTGAATAGCACCCGGTTAGTGGTAGCCTGCACGAAAGCGATTGTCTGTCCAGTATCTTGATTTCCTGAATGTCAAAATAATTGTACCATTAGTATTACGGAAGGTACCAAAAAGTGTCATCAAAAAACATTAAATAGGTGGCGCTACAATACCTAGAATACTTGAAAAGAAAATCAAATCATAGACAGCTCACTTCACTCCGTCAATAACGCCTAGGTTCTTACAGTGTTTTTATCTTATAATTCTGACAGTGTTTTTAGGGACTCTGTCCGTCCGTCCGTTTGTCTGTCTGTCACATCGCTAAATATCTCGAGACCCATTTTTGCTATCCCAGGAACAACGTTAACCCAGACAAATTGAATGTATTAATTTTTATTTTTATTTTTAATAACTATGAAAAATGCCCAATATGAGAGGGCAACATTTCAGTGTCCTGTGATCCTCGAAAAACCAACATACGTGCATTACATCACATAAATTAGTTAGACGATTTGCCGATAGATGGCGCTGTACACAATTACACTTAGTATAGGAAACACCCCTGAAATGGAAGAGGCACCAGTAATGGGATGGTAAAGACAAATCCTGTAAAATAAGTATTTATCAGTTTTTAATCATTGGCTACATTTTACCATAACCAACGAGTCATAGAGCTGCTTAAGTTTGATGTTTAATTGGTTTTTTAGGGTTCCGTAGTCAACTACCCTTATAGTTTCGCCATGTCCGTCTGTCTGTCTGTCTGTCTTTCCGAGGCTTTGCTCCGTGGTCGTTAGTGCTAGAAAGCTGAAATTTGGCATGGATATATAAATCAATAAAGCTGAGAAAGCCGTACAATAAAATCTAAAAATTTTAGTTTTTTTAGGGTACTTCCCCTACACGTAAAGTGGGGGTGGAATTTTTTTTTGCTCCTACCCTACTGTGTGGGATATCGTTGGAAAGGTCTCTCAATACTAATAGGGGTCTTCAAAAAACATTTTTTGATAAAGTGAATATATTCGGAGATAAATGCTCCGAAAGAAAAAAAAAATGTGTCCCCCCCCCTCTAACTTTTGAACCATAGGTCCAAAAAATATGAAAAAAATCTTCAAAGTAGAGCTTAAAAAAGACATTAAACGAAAACTATAGCGGATATGATTAGTTTAGCTGTTTTTGAGTTATCGCAAAAAGTTTCCCCTTCATAGTAAAAAGACGTACATCCACAGTTCATCCCTTGGTTGTTCAATCTACTATACTTTAAGCTCCAGTTTAGCTTATTGTGACGGAGGAGTAACTACGGAACCCTACTCTGAGCATGGCCCGACATGCTCTTGGCCGGTTATTAGCTTATTTTAAACTTAATGGCGTCATACCTGCCATGGCTGGAGCAAAAAAACATGGTTTTGTTTGTCAATAATATTAAAACCGATTGCAGTATCTTTTGTTAACTATATTTTACAGGTACCGAGAGAATATCAAAATACTCCAAATTGTCTCTTAAATGTCCCATAATTAGTGCCGTTAACATATAAGTACTTCTATAGTTCTATAGTTCTTTTATAGTTATACTAGATAATACAAAGTTTGTACGGAACCCTCGGTGCGCGAGTAAAACGAACTCGCAACTTGTCCGGTTTTTTGTCATATACATATTTGGTCTTATTTTTTTTTGTAAAATGCATGTTTTGTTTGTAAACTAAAAGTGCAAAGAAGTGGAGAGGCGTTCTTACCCCAAATGAGCCTGATGACGAAGGGCCTGATATCTTTCCACCGTAGTAGCCAGGGCTGCCCCCCGACCATGATGTTCTTCACCTCCACATTTCCGTTGCCGTCTCTGATGGAGAGTTGCGAAAAGCGCTGACCTTCAGGTAAGTTCGGGTGCAACACGCCAAAATCTGAATAATTACTCTTCATGTTAATCGTTTTTAGGGTTCCGTAGTCAACTAGGAACCCTTATAGTTTAGCCATGTCCGTCTGTCTGTCTGTCAGTCTGTCTGTCCGTGGTCGTTAGTGCTAGAAAGCTGAAATTCGGCATGGATATATAAATCAATAAAGCCGACAAAGTCGTACAATAAAATCTAAAAATTTAATTTTTTTGAGAGTACCTCCCCTACACGTAAAGTGGGGGTGAATTTTTTTTTTGCTTCAACCCTACAGTGTGGGGTATCGTTGGAAAGGTCTTTCAAAACTAATAGGGGTCTTCACCAAACATTTTTTGATAAAGTGTATATATTCGGAGATAATCGCTCCGAAAGAAAAAAAATGTGTCCCCCCCCTCTAACTTTTGAACCATAGGTCCAAAAAATATGAAAAAAATCGTGGAAGTAGAGCTTAAGAAAGACATTAAATGAAAACTATAGCGGACATGATCAGTTTAGCTGTTTTTGAGTTATCGCAAAAAGTTTCCCCTTCATAGTAAAAAGACTTACTCTATGCAAATTTGCCTATTTGTTTAACTCGCGTGAAAGGTACCGTTTCAACCCTTGGTTAACAATTTACTATACTTTAAGCTCCAGTTTAGCTTATTGTGACGGAAGAGTAACTACGGAACCCTACACTGAGCGTGGCCCGACATGCTCTTGGCCGGTTTTTTAATAAATCATATGTATTCGACGAACGGTATGGCCTAGCAAGGGTCGCAAACCGGTTAAATTTACAAACCGTAATCATGTACTTGGCGCAAAACCTTTTGATTCCGGTTTCGCTCGAAAACCCGTTATTTATAAACGGGTTTTTTATGAGAACAGTCTTGTCAAATTAACCAGTTTAGAACAATAAAAACCGGTTTCTTCCTACGTCGGTGTCTATGATTACACACAACCAGACCGGACGGCCGTTTCGTCGCTCGAAGAAACCAGTTTTTTTAGGTTACAATAAAGTTCTTAAGACGTTCGCGTTCTTATAAAACTTCGGAGGAAAACCGTAATAAACCGGTATTTTATAAACCGGTTCCGAGCTTTGTGGCCTAGTGGGTAGTAACAGTGACTGCCTGTGAAGCCGATGGTCCCGTGTTTGAATCCCGGTAAGGGCATTTTTTTGTGTGATGAACACAGATTTTGTTCCTGACTCATGGGTGTCTTCTTTGTCTATAAGTATGTATTTATCTATATATCGTATATTGTCGCCTAGTAACATAATATATAAACTTTGCTTAGTTCGGGGCTAGGTTGATCTGTGTTAGATAGTCCCCAAATATTTATTTATTTATATATACATATATGTATGTTTGGGGTACCATAATGTGACTAAAAGTTTATTTTAATAAAAAAAATACTGCAACGTGTATCGTATCTAATTATCTATAGAACCTGGCAGGTATTTAGATGTATCTCAATTATTCTATAATTCAAATAATAGATAAAGGGCAACCCCTGGCGTGTAGCCATAGATGGTATAGTATCGTATAGATTTGCCATACCGCGTGCGCCCGCGCTCTTGAGTATACCAAAAACAGCCTACGTAATTAGGTTGGGTTCATTTTTAACCACCATAAAAAACGTTGGGCAACAAAAAACATCTACTTAGGACTTTTTAGAAGTAGGCAAAAAGGACAAGTAAGACTATGACAAAGACAAACAATAATAGCGCTTTCTCTGCTACTCCCACTGAAAGATACTTAAGACTATCTCGTTCTGTGAGTTCCCCCCACCGCTCATGCCCAATCCATACTAAATACTAGATTCATGCGCGTATCTGACTAAGTCCTAGTACCTGACAGTGGTCATTTCGAGTAAAAGGCCCTTTATATAAGTATTATTGGAGTTGTATTTAATCTATTGTTCATAGAGATAGTCAGTAATCCGTTGGATCTACAAGATTTTCGACTACATTTTGCTGAAAACCGAATAATTGCTTTATACTCTTGTGAAGTGAATCTTATCTTATACCTTTAAACGAGCAATTCTTGTATATATATATATATATATATCTGTGATCTCGGAAACGGCTCTAACGATTTCGCTATAATTTGGTATATGGGGGTTTTTGGGGGTATACAATCGATCTAGATTAGTCTTATGTTTGGGAAAACGCCTGTTTTTGAGTTTTCATGCGTTTTTCTTACGACGCAGAATATGGTCGCTAATTTCGTGTTGCCGGCCACTGTCCGTCTGGTCTAGCGGGTTAAGACGCGGACTGCTAAACGAGTGTTACGGGTTCGAATCCCACTCGGTGACTAACTTTTGTGGTTTTTTTTTATATGTTCAAGTTTATATATAATTTTTTAATTTTTATTGTTTTAGACAAGTATAATTTAGTAAAAAAATGTAGTTAAGATTATCACCTATACACCACCATATTACAATAAATAGTTATAACCGAGCAAAGCTCGGTCGCCCAGGTACTTAGTCAAAAATACGAAGCTGTAAGAGACCGCGGGCCAGGATCATATTTATTTTCAATCATCGCCTCCCGGCGGATACTTTGTCAGATGATAAGTAGTTTAGATGCTATTTTAAATTAAAAAAAAAACCCGTCAGCCGGTTATATCGCGGTGGAAAGGCCGTCAGCTATTGACGTGAATATGTAAAATACGCACCTTACCACTTTGTCGCAAAGTATGCGTAATGTGTAAATTGCGTAATCCGTTTATGGCGTTTCACCTGATGAAATGCTACATGCAAAGTTTCATGATTTGTTATTGCTATCATAAAAAGGTAAATCGCTTATTCTTTAGATGTTCATGCGTCCAGCCGATGTTCTTAGCACCGCGATATAACCGGCTGACGATTTTTCAAATTAACAATAGCATCTGAACTATCATCCGACAAAGTATCAAACGGGAGGCGATGATTTTTTTTATAGTTTCAGTGGCTGCCGTTCCTCAACTCACCAACGGAGCGGCAGCTGACGTCCACGAGGATTCATAATACATAGCCGTTAACCACTTTACGAGTTTTCGCCCGGGCCATGGAAATCTGTTCCTGGTTCGCGGTCTATATCTTACTGTATTCATAATATTGTCCAGCATACGCGATCCGGCGCGGGCGTTCCGACAGCAGGATGAACAACCTGTAGGAATAACATAAAAAGTTGATTGACCCTTATATAATCGGTTATCACCAAATAATAACCCATAATCAGTTGTAACCAGTTTCGAACATTTGGCAAAAATGATAAATTATTTTTTGTTTTCTTTGAAAATGTAATAGACATAAAATTACTTAATAAGGGAAAAATATTAGGGTATGGGAGTAGATGTCTTTGTTTTTCAATAAAATAAACAAAATTTAGAAAAATTGAATATATGACCTTGGATGTGACAGAGATAAATTTAATACATTATCGTTATAAAAATACATAAATGACAACAATTATTACCACACACAAAAAAGGCACGGTTTTGTAGGCATTAGAAAATCGATCCATAGAATTTAAGGTATAAATAAAAAACCGAAAACAAGCGTAACCAGTGTATCGATTTCCCAATAACCGGTTATGAATATTTTTCAAAATAATTGGTTAATTTAATATCTGGGAGACCGAGCTTTATTCGGAAAAGTCTAAAATGCGCATTTTTCCAGAAGTTCGGTCTTCGCAGTAGGACTCAGTTACAGCACAGAATAAGTACTACTACCGTACAGAAAAGAAACTTCCTACAAAACCAAAGTTTGACAGCGATTCAGGGACGAATCATGCTGGCCCTTTCTTATGTATGGTACTATCCCTTACGGCTATTGAGGGTTGTCAAAATTCAAGTTATTATCTTATCTGTGGTCGTACACGCAAAGGGACGTTTAGTTGTGTCAATCCTAATAATTTCTCGGAGCAATGCTGAGCTGAACGGAGCGAAAGGAACAGTTTCACCCTCCTGGTTGCGGTTATAACCGATTTGTATTCCCTACCCCTACCTGAAGGAGGAGGACCATAAGCCCAGGTGGATATCCCAGCGCGCTACCGATGTGTTCACGTTCTGGAAGTCTTCTATCTTGAAGAATCGCATATATGCTCGTTTGTCTACGCATTCCGCTCTCTTACACCACTCAAATATTCCCGAAGCTGAAATTATAACACATTTTTTAGCTCTAACTAGCTCTAGGTGCTCTAAAGGCTCTAGAGCATTTGTTATTGTAAGATTATACGCGGATATATTTTTTTATCCCACGGCCCTACAGACGCTGCTGCCTAGGAGCTGGCCATGATTGTAACAAGAAGGTAACAGGTCTTACGTGGCGTCTGTTGCCAGAGGGACAGGCCATAACTGTTACGAACAAGGCTCGAACCGGTTTATAAAATACCGGTAAATACCGGTTTATTTCGGTTTTCCTCCGAACTTTTATAAGAACGCGAACGTGTTAAGAACTTTATTGTAACCTAAAAATTCGGTTTATTTGACGAGCGACGAAATGGCCGGCCGGCCTGGTGGTGTGCCACGCTGCAACGTAAAGATAGACACCGACATAGGAAGAAACCGATTTTCATTACTCTACACCAGTTAATTTAACAAGAATTGTTCTCATAAAAATCGGTTTAAAATAACGGGTTTTCGAGCGAAACCGAAATTTAAAGGTTTTGCGTCAAGTACATGATAACGGTTTGGAAATTAATCGATTTCTGAGCCTTGGTAACAATACGCTGTGTCTGTTGCCAATGGGACTGGATATAATTCTATTAAGAAAATAACAGGTCTTACGTGGTGCCTCTTGCGTTTGCGCAATCGCAACTGCTACAAACAAAACTGAAATCAAATCAATAACGCTGCTTAAAAAATATAGGGTTAATAAACCAATTGTCTATTTATTAACACACTAACCCCTAGCTATAACGATGGTACTAACAATTTTTTATGGAATTCTAGTAGTTCTGAAATAAAAATATTTTATTTTATTTTATTTTATTTTTTATTAACTTACGATGTATATTCTGATTGTAATAATAGGTCATGAAATGCCAAAAACGTCACTTCTGACAATGAAAGATCATATCTATAATATAACGCCAAAAAAAGTGAGATAATGGTTTTCAAAACGGGGTCCAATTATCCGACTAACGTTCCTCCCGTGTATCTCAATGAAGCACCCTTGAAGCGCGTCCATGAGTTTAAATACTTGGGTCACGTACTGACCGACGATCTGGTTGATGACTCTGACATTGAAAGGGAACGGAGAGCGTCGTCAGTTCGTGCCAATATGATAGCCCGCAGGTTCGCCAGCTGCTCGTATAACGTAAAAGTCACACTGTTCCGTGCATATTGCACAACTTTCTACACCTGCAGCCTGTGGGTTAAGTATACACAAAGGGCATACAACGCTCTCCGTGTTCAATACCTACTACGACGCCTTTTGGGCGCTGCTGCGGTTACCGCGGTTTTTGCAGCGCCTCGGGTATGTTCGCGGAGGCGCGCGTGGATTGCTTTTACGCTACCTTGCGCAATAGAGTCGCAGATCGACTTGACTCCCCATTTGTGAGGCACTGGGTGTCATTGCATGGTCCAGTGTCTCAAAAGTGGGTTAAATAATAATTATAGGGATCAGGGCTCGGAACCGGTTTATTTTTAAATCCCGAAATAGCCCAATATTTTTAATTATTTTATACTCTTTACGTAGGATTGTATTTAGGTAACAACTTCGCATTATTAGATAGTCCCATTAAAAATGAAATAATAAACCAAAGAACGAAAAAGAACGTAACAATACCGGTATTTTTTGTATGAAGAAAAAACCGGTTCCGAGCCTTGATAGGGATTAATTAATTTATGAGGGACATGTAACTTACTTTTTACCTGAATATGACATTAGTTAATTTAAAATTATATATGCATTGTATTTTAATAGGTATTTTTATTTCTTAATTTTTATTATTTTATGTTTGACGTTTCCTGTAAGTTAGTTAATATTTTAGTAATATGTTAATTTTATGTTTGAATTTTAATTTTAATCATTCTGTTTCGAAGATTTCATGAGCCACGTTGCTTGTAAATAAATGCTATAATAATAAATAAAAAAACCAGATCAAATTCATAACCTATTGTTAAAATCAGAATACGTCTCTAGGTGAATCATTTTAAAATAGCCATATACAATCTCTTTATAAATATAAGAGTCTCGGTAGAGAGTACCATTTTGTACCATTTGGCGTTGAAACTCTAGGTCTATGGGGTTCCAGCGTGCACAAGTTATTTTGCATAAAACGTTTGTGATACAACAAGGAAATGCCAGCGTTTTTGGGACAATGCCCCCATGTCCAACAATATTCTAAAAGTTGCTAGCGGTATCCCGATCTGAACTATCTCTTCGACCGTTTCCCAAGGAAGAGCACTATGAAGAATTTTACCTGATATACATACAGTAGTCTCAAAAAATCGAAAGGCACACATTTGCATTGGTTTTATTGTTTTTAAAAATCAGAGGAGCTCAATGTCGTTATTTTGATATGGACCTGCATTTTAATTTCACGCCTATTTCATGCATCGAGTGTTGCCTGGAAACCATTGAAGAAACATTTACCTACTTTATTTATCGTTATTTAAGGTTCCGTATACGTACTTAGGACGCTTTCGTACTTGAATCAGGGCTCGGAACCGGTATTGAAATACCTGTTAATATCGTTCCAAAACTTATATTTCGTTCAAAAAAACCGGTTAATTGATTGAACGTGAAGTAAAAAACCGTTCTAGTTCATAACCGGTAAAAAGTGGGAACGGAATTTAATGGTGCGTGGGGAACGATATAAATATAAATAAATAAATATTTATATTTAAATAATGTTTTTCGAGTGCGGAACTTGAAACTTTGTATATTTGCATATTGTAAGAAAACAAGATTGAGAGTGATTTCAGGGTTTTTAAAAATTCAGTTAGGGGAACTGGGTTAAAAAGGGATTGAAAGCTTGAATCCATTACAAAATGCTTTGAAACTTCTAAGATAGTCATAATACCCGATTACAAGATGGCAGAACCTACTATGCACAAGAAAACACGTGACGTATAAATGTACATGTTTATGGTTCCGATTCAGGCCACAAGATGGCAGGCTCTCCAACGCGCAAGGTCCCTATAGGGCCTGTTTACACATTGATTAATGTTCAGTGCGAGTTTATATATTTGCTACAAATGCATAAACTCATACCAAACACTAATCAATATATAAACGGGATCATATATAATTTGTTATATCAAACCCTTTAATATATTAAAAATTAAAAATTGACGACCAGTTTGGCCTAATGGGTAGTGACCCTGTCTACGAAGCCGATGGTCCCGGGTTCAAATCCTGGTAAGGGCATTTATTCGTGTGATGAGCATGGATATTTATTCCCGAGTCATGGGTGTTTTCTATGTATTTAAGTATTTATAAATATTTATATATTATATAGGGACCATGCGCGTTGGAGGGTCTGCCATCTTGTGGCCTGAATCAGAACCATAAACATGTACATTTACACGTCACGTGTTTTCTTGTGCATAGTAGGTTCTGCCATCTTGTAATCGGGTATTATGACTATCTTAGAAGTTTCAAAGCATTTTGTAATGGATTCAAGCTTTCAATCCCTTTTTAACCCAGTTCCCCTAACTGAATTTTTAAAAACGCATCTTGTGGGCTACATCGGAACAATAAACATCACATTTACGCCTCGCGCCAAAAATCTGACGGCTCCTGTGCTGCCTCCTACAGTTCATGTACGCTCCCTAATATATATCGTTGTCTAGGTACCTACAACACAAGCCTTATTGAGCTTACTGTGGGACTTAGTCAATTTGTGTAATAATGTCCTATAATATTTATTTATTTATTATTATTATCAAAAGTTTTGCTCTTCCAGTACCCAACAAACAACTTTATTATAATATTTACTTGATGTAAAATATATTGGCAAACAGATATTGTAAAGACATACAAGTAGTACAATACACTGTTACTTCACAGGCGACTTCCCCCCCCCCCCCCTGGCCCACCCCCAAACATCGAAAAGTCCCGAAAAAGGAATCAAAATATGGGTCAATTTGACATTGACGTTTTTTTTCAACCGATAGAGCTGTTCAAGTTTCAGGTAAAGCCGACGGTTTTATACCAACGATTATAACGCCATCTAGTGACGAGTAGCAAGCGGCCAACTTCAACGAATCTCCAATTTCAAATAAAAAGTTCTACGCAAGGGATCAATGATAAATAGTCGTGAAATACCCTTAACATGATAGAAATGAATTTATCTCTTGATACCCACAGTCACATTCATCACCATTGGAGGTCGAGAAGAAACGTGTTTAATTTTGTCAAATTATAGTCAATTTAGAGGAACCATGCCGGCACCTTACCACGATAGATGGGAGAGGACGAAGCGGTACTTACTGCGGAGCTGCCTGGTGGACCCACGTTAGTATTTCTCTTACTTTGTCCGTTTTATAGTTGCATTTTTTGTCATACCATACAATAAAAGGTAGGTAGGTACTTATCTGATCGAACACAGCGGTAGGGCCGTCTCTACTATGTACCTACCTACATAAATTATGCTCCAAATGCAAAAAAAAGCAATAAAAGAGTACATTTTCTGTTATAAATCCCATGTGATAAAAATGTAGATGTCTATTACAAAGAATAAGTTTCTGGCAGACATAATATTTGTAAAAAAACAAAAGTTACTTATCGTCGACAGTAATAACACCCCAAAAGTATCATATTATTGCAAAGTTTCAGATAGACACGATAATTAGAAGGTTGAAATAAGTGTCCGACCGAAGATTCGGTTTCGGTATAGAAACTGTTTCGGACGAAGGTTCAGTTACAGCCGAAACTAGAGCAAAAACGAACCTTTGGTTGAAAACCCAGTTTCTGTCGGACACTAGTAGAAATCGACTTTCAATATTTTATTGCCTACTTTGTAGATTTGTAAGTTAGTAGTAAGTTCGTTTAGACGTCAAACTTCTATGAAATTAGATTAGATGATTTATTTCATGAAAGACAATTACATAATAAATTTGAATTGATGTCAAAAATATAAGAATTTCTATCATGATCGTCAAAATAAAATAAAAATGAAAATAATAACAATACTTATGAAATAAAATAATAGCTCCAATAAGGATTGTCAATACAATTAGAATAACAGTAAGTAGGTAAATACTTACAAAATCCAAAATATAAATGTACAATGTCAAAACTTACGAAAATACGAGAACAATAAAAATAAAAACGATAAATTAATAAAAGAACACAAATAATATCTCCCAATAAGAATCGTCAACACACAACAATATAAAAAACAATGAAATAGTATCTCCCAATAAGGATCGTCTGTATGATAAAGAAAACAATGTCAATAAAACAATTTTGAATAAAAATGTCAATTCCATGAACTCATTTACTGAGTACAGAGGGTTTTCCAACAATGATGACTATCTAAATAAATATTATAGCGACATTCTTACACGAATTGACTAAGTCCCACGGTAAGCCAAGAAGGTTTGTATTGTGGATACATAGAAAACACCCATGACTCAGGAACAAATATCTGTGCTCATCACACAAATAAAGACCCTTACCGGGATTTGAACCCAGGACCATCGGATTCATAGAGATATTTCTTCCTGATTCATGGATGTATTTAAGTATTTGTATATTATATAAGTATATCGTTGTCGGAGTACCCACAACCCAAGTCTTCTTGGCTTATCGTGGGACTAGTCAATTTGTGTAAGAATGTTCGTATAATAGTTATTTATTTATTTTTACGCTTTAAAAAATGAACTTTGATCTTCCTACGTATGCATACGCAAGTAATAACTGTTGTTACTTCCAGGCTTCCAACTGTCTCCAATACCTGAAGACGACCGCTCGTCGTCGCCGAGCAGCGACAGCAGCTTGCCGGACCTGATCATAGAGCCGGAGCCCAACCGGCACGATGACCCGCCGAGCTTCTAGGAAGGTCTAGAACGACGGGTGATGCGGTACTACCGCAAACTGTGTCTTGGTAATGTATGTATTTCTGCTCCAACTGTCGCTTATAATTGAAGAGCGCCAGACGGCAGCTTGCCGGACCTGATCGTGCAGGCGCCGAACCGGCACAATGACCCGCCGAGCTTCTACGAAGGTCTAGAACGACGGATGATGTGGTACTACCGCAAACTGTTTCTTGGTAATGTATCTATTTCTGCTCCAACTATCCCTTAAGCTGGCCGTACACACAAGGATATGCCTGCGCATGCACAGGTAAAACGGAGCGTGTGGGGCGTTTCTCTTTTACTCCAATAGAAATGCCTGCACTATCATCAACACAGCTGGCCATTCGTAAACGCTTCTTCGTAAAGATATCTGTTCTTTACTCAGTACCTACGAGTGTGGCAGGCCTTGCATCATGTTCAAAGTCTAGTTTATAGTTTATTTATTAACCATAATGTTACATGATCATTAACATGGTAAGTCAGCTTTTCACAATATTATAGACAATCCCCTTTATTCATAAACGTCTACTAAAGTTGACAAGCCGCTAATAATCGTTTGTCCCTTTCCATCATACCCATACGTCGGAAATGGACAAACGATTATTAGCGGCTTGTCAACTTTAGTAGACGTTTATGAATAAGGGGATATGAATTTACTATACAAAGTAATTTTTTTTTTATACTACGTCGGTGGCAAACAAGCATACGGCCCGCCTGATGGTAAGCAGCCTCCGTAGCCTATGTACGCCTGCAACTCCAGAGGAGTTACATGCGCGTTGCCAACCCTAACCCCCTCCCACCCCTCGTTGAGCTCTGGCAACCTTACTCACCGGCAGGAACACAACACTATGAGCAAATACGCTTAATAATAATAAAAATCTATTTACAATTTGCTTCAATTAAATTTTTTTGTAATTATAAATATTCAGTAATCGAATAGTAGTAGTGTAAATATGTATGTTCCATCTCAAAACTATTCCGCCAGAGGGCGCCACTTGGTAGTTCGGCAAAGATCCGCCAGAGGGCGCCACTTGGTAGTTCGGCAAAGATCCGTTAGATGGCGCCACTTGGTAGTTCGGCAAAGATCCGCCAGAGGGCGCCACTTGGTAGTTCGGCAAAGATCCGTTAGATGGCGCCACTTGGTAGTTGTTCATTGGTCCCCGTCAGATGGCGTTACTTTGTACGTGTAAGTTAGTTATCGATGAATTTAAAAAGTTCGGCAAAGATCCGTTAGAGGGCGCCACTTGGTAGTTGTTCATTGATCCCCGTCAGATGGCGTTACTTTGTACGTGTAAGTAAGTTAGTTATCGATGAATTTAAAAAGTTCGGCAAAGATCCGTTAGATGGCGTCACTTGTTCCTTCCGCAATGATCCGTCTTTGTAAGTAAGTTAGCTATGGATCTGTTTAAAAAATATATAGAGGGCGCCACTTGCCCCCTTCCCGCCGCCTCCCCGCCCTCCCCCGCCCCCTCCCCGCCGCTGCCCCTGGCCCTGCGCCCCTTGGTAGTTGTGCATATATCCTCGCCAGTTGGCGCTACTTTCTATGTTTAAGGTATTTATCTCCCGAGGGAAAACTTCGCTAAAATAGATGGCACCACTTTGTACGTGTACGACAAACAAAAAGTGACGAGGTGGCCTCCAGTGGCGAAGGTCGGATTCGAACCAGCGTCTTTAGCTAACCGGGGCGTCTTTAGCCAGTTAACGTCATGAACCCCTAGGCCACCCCGTCACGGTGAAACTGGTCCTAATTTCTCGTTTTTGGCTCAATTTAGGTATTTATCTCCCGACGTGTTGCATCAGCCGCCACCGTGGCGCCGACGGCCACCTGCAAATTCCTACGTGGGCGTCGAGGTCGATCGAGATAAGAGAGAGAATAAGTTAGATTTAAAATATGCATATATATATTTATATATTTATATATTGGCGCTACTTTGTATGTATCTGACGCCACAGAGCACGTGTACGCGTCAAGGTCGAGGTCGATGGCATCGGCTTGCTCCAGGTGCGGTTGGTTTTGGAGCTTGTGGTCAACAAATATATGGACTTTGTACTTTTCCAACTGCCCAATAAGTTTGTTTTAAAATATGCATACGGGCATATTTGCAAGAGCACATAATATAGAGTGGTTAAAACCGGATAGAAAAATATATATTTTCTTGAATACCTGGGTATTCGATATTTATCCAGGTACTAGTCGTAATGTTAAACATACATGTTTTTACTTACAGTACGGGATGTTTCATGTTAATCTAAAAGTTGTAACTATTTCTAGTTACATCTGGTAATATTTACATCACACTTTTTAGAAAAAGGGGGTTTTTAAACCTAATTATGTCGTTAACTAGCAAAGTCGAGTATATCTGTATGTGAATAATAAATAAATATCGAATACCCAGGTATTCAAGAAAAAATACATTTTTCTACCATGTTGTAACATCTCTATATTATGTAATAGGTATTTTTTAGCTGACCTAATTCAGATTCCTGGTACTGGTGAACTTATTTATACCACGTCGGTGGCAAACACGAATACTGTCCGCCTGATGATAAACTGTCACCGTAGCCTATGGATGCCTGCAACTTTTTTTTATACCACGTCAGTGGCAAACACGAATACTGCCCGCCTGGTGATAAGCTGTCACCGTAGCCTATGGATGCCTGCAACTTTTTTTTTTATACCATGTCGGTGGCAAACACGAATACTGCCCGCCTGATGATAAGCTGTCACCGTAGCCTATGGATGCCTGCAACTTCTAAGTTGTTACATGTGCGTTGTCGATCACTGGTATTGGTGAACATTTTTATACCACGTTGGTGGCAAACAAGAATACGACCCATCTGATGCTAAGCAATCACTGTAGCCTATGGATCATGCGCGTTGTTGATCATTAAAGTATGCGAAATGTTGTGAAATTGCATACGGCGCGACCTGCCTGATTGTAAGTCTAGTCAGTGTAGCCTTTGGACGCCTGCAACTTCAAAGTTGTCACATGCGCGTTGCCTCGCCCCAGTTTGCGTGTTTGAGGACTACTAACGTATTCTAATCTAGAAGAACTTGTGTTATACAACTATTTCTACAAGTCATGGAATTGAATAAATATAACATCACCCAATTTCTCGATCCTGCATTTTATATGTACTGAGACGTCGGTGGCAAACAACCATACAGTCCGCTCAAGTAAGCACCCTAGCCTATGGATGCTTGCAAGTACTATTGTATGTACTGGTGAATGTTTATTTTCGGTTGGTTTTGGTCAGATAAACGCCAGTCCATACAATAAGTATGACCATTGGGCGAGGTTTTCGACAGAGGGGTAAGCTCTTAAAGGCGACTCCGGTTTAAATGCTCTAAGGATTGTAGGCATTTAACGGAAAATTTGAGGAAATATTCAACCTTAAACGCTTTGAAATAAGCTTCATTAATAATTCACGAGAGCTGATATTTGCTTGTAATTTCATACAAAATATTAAGGACAGTAGACCTTATTAACCTTAAATACGGCTTACCATATTACCATACCGTATTAAACCTTAAGCACTTTGAAATAATACAATACTTAATTCACGAAGACTGATATTTGCTTGTAACTTCATACAAAATATTAAGGACGGTAGATCTTATTAACCGTAAAACTCTATCTGTCAAAATCAAATATATTCTAGATTAACATAAAGAATAATGACAAACAACGATCAACTCTAAGTACTAGAAATAAAGTAGAATTTTACTCAAATCGGCCGGCTGTAATGCGACATGCATAATTGAGGCGATGGAATAAAAGTTTCACTTTAAGGAGCTCCCTAGTGCCAATGACCTTCGATCTGAATCCCCTTAGTTACCTTACCATAGCTAGTAGCCAGCTTACCATATTTACTTCAAGTTTATTGTCTTCGAGATATTTGGCATCAAAGTTGAACAATTTTAGGCCAAAAAACTGGTTTTCTGGACATAACTTTTGTGTTAGTTAACTAGTTAGTTTAAAATTAAAATCTCTGACGAGTTTTTAGAGACGACAGACGAACCCAAATGTGTAGATTTCGTATATGTAAAACCCTTCACAGCAATCGAGTAACGAAAAAAGTGTTTTTATAGACAATATTTAAAAAAATCATAAATAAATAAGTGTTCATGTTTCTTTTAAAATCGGCAGACCAGAATGGAGATAAAATATTGAAGACCCGATAGCCGTTCGTCATAAAATTCTATCTATAGTGCAAATGTAGGAGTAACGACTCAAAACTTGTCAAAAATCTGGACTGGGGACTGTGACAAGAACAAACAATAGCAACGCCTTCTCTGCTACTCCTACTGAAAGATAAATAAGACTATCCCGTTCGGTCATTTCCCCCACCGCTCATGCCATGGTTCAGAGAAATGTTATCATAAATGAGACCACATTACCGGCAACCTGCCACTAGCGCATACGCATTCTAAAATTAATTAAAAATCAGAAAATAACAATGGAGTACGTAATTGAGCTCGTTGTGAGGCTGTGGTTCAGTAACAAGGGGTTGGGGTATAATTATAAATGCGGAGATAGCGACGAAACAAATATTGCTTTCATCTCATCAATCGAGGCGCTAGCACCTGACGTGGACATCTACAAGTGGGAGGCAGCCCGGAGCGATCTGAAGAAGCTGATCAAAGAGATTTTGGAGGAGAGGTCCGTCCTCCAGTTACACTCGGGATACCATGCGGAGGGGCTACTGCTGGAGGTGCTAAGGAAACACAACATTAGATCATTGCTCTCCGTGCCTGTTAAACAGAAAACTTTAATCTGGAAAGACGCGGGGTTGTGGTTCGTGGAGGTGATTAACCCGAAAATCATAAAAAATATATATGTGTTTGCGGACTAAGAATAATTGTATTTGTATGCATTCCGAAAATAAAAAAGTTTAAAAGTGAATGACTAATTATTTATTTATTTACCAATCATTTAGGTATTTTATAACGTCCCCATGCAAAGGTTTTAATACCATCGTCTAAAATTAACCCTTTACCGCATACGAAGCTATGTATGGCGGATATGATATTCAACTATATTGACAACTGTTAAAGTTCAAATTTCAACAAATATCTTTATAACATGTGTAAAGGGGTTAATCTCTTTTTTCATTTTTTTAATTTGTACATATTGTGCTTCATCATCATCATCTCAGCCAAAAGACGTCTACTACTGGACAAAGGCCAAATTATACATGTTATCATAAAGAGGTTTACGTAAGTCTAAACAGCAAGAGTATTTATTCAAATTTAATCGTTGTCGTACAGGAGCGGCATTAATACCTTTCGTTTTTTACACATTTAATTTTATTTATGTCGTCTGAGGCCAATATACACGCATACATTTTTGGTCTTAACGCAACCAATTCTCGCACTATTCTCCATTTGTTTTCATCCTTCATCATGCCTAAAACTTTTTATTGACTTGTGGTAAATTATATACATTGTTATGAGAGGTCACATTAGAGTAAATTGTCTATTTATAAGGGGGATTCTACGTGTTTGCTTCGGCTCCACGCACGCATACCAAATTTCAGGTCCTGAGATTATGTAAAGATAAAGATAAAGATAAAAAATATATAAGTAAATGACAGAGATAATAATTAAGTAAGTAAATAATCTTTATTGCACCACAAACAAAACAAATTTAAAAACAGATTTACAATGTAGAGAAAGGTAGCAACAGGCGGTCTTATCGCTGTAAGCGATCTCTTCCAGACAACCTTAGGGTATCAGGATAAAAAGAACAGTAAGTTTTTATAACAGGTAGTGCACGAATATATTAGAGGAATAGGAAAATTACACAAAAATTAAGCAGACAGTACATACAGTACATTTACAATTTAAATAAACAAATAAATATTACAATACATACCAATATTAAAATAAATAAATATTAGTTACATATCTAAATATACATACATAATACATACATACCTAATATAACACAGTGACACATTAAGAGAGACAAGTAATGATTTTTCAGTAGGGTTTTAAAGCTAATTAATCCCTTGCTTTTAGATTAAATTGTCTTAAAGGACCTCTGCGCTGTTGGCTTCGGCCCCAAGCATGCCTCCCAAAGGTCCCGAGATATGGAAAGGACAAACAAACAAAATAACTAACTAACTAATAACTGGAACTGGAAGAGATCCCTGAAAGGGATAAGTTCGCCTTTGTACACATGATGTGTTTTTTTTTCTGTTTTATGTTTCTTTTTGTACAATAAAGTGTTTTACTACTACTACAATAATAATAACTCTAGACCCTAGCTAATTACGAGCGTGAGCTCTAATATGCCCTCGTAAAGCCGAAACTCTGTCGCAGGTGGGGTAGTAAAGTTGACGAGAATCATTGTAGGTATAATTATAGGAGGGTTTCGGTAGGGATTTACCTATCTGACGTTTCGCATAAAGTTCAATGAGACTCGTGCCTTCAAAGTTCTTTACACTTGTTTTAAAACGAGAACGTCATTCTGACCGCAGAGATGCATAAGTACTCCTCCCCATTTGTCAGGTGGTATAGCGTAGGTGGCGCGTAAGCACGTCCTTATTACGTAGGTGCTGCCCACATTGCTTCCGATTACCAGTTGATAGCTGGGAATAGAAAACGGCTTTCCAGTCCAGTCTGCAATCCGCCATACGCCAAACATGCCTACACCACCTTAGCTGACCCTTCATTAAGAGCGCCTCCATGTCAGGCATCTTGCATCGACTAAGAACTTCAGTGGTGGGCACGCGATCTTACCATCTTAATCGCAGAATGGAACGTGGCTTGCAAGCGAATGTCGCCTTTGTACAAATACCAAGAATCGAAAGAACCATGACTCTGTACATCGACAACTTCGTCTGCAGCTTTAGATTATGCGATCCCCAGATACGATGTGTTAACCGACTGAAAGTGGACGCAGCAATCCTAGTTGGGATCTCGGAGGCTAGTCTGTTATCCTTTCTGATTTGGCTCCCAAGACACTTGTAAGAAGACACTTCTGTTAGGAGTTTCCCTTCTATAGTAATAATATCAAGGACCGAGGCACTTTAAGAACCAATTCCAAAACAGGTCACAACAGAACAGGCAAACCAGAATAGGTTAGAACAGGTTTTGGAATTGGTCTGTTTTAATAGTTAATAGAATGGGGTATGTCACGCGTCAACCTGTTCTAACCTATTCTGGTTTGCCTGTTCTGTTGTGACCTGTTTTGGAATTGGTTCTTAAAGTGCCTCGGTCCTTGATATTATTACTATAGAAGGGAAACTCCTAACAGAAGTGTCTTCTTACAAGTGTCTTGGGAGCCAAATCAGAAAGGATAACAGACTAGCCTCCGAGATCCCAACTAGGATTGCTGCGTCCACTTTCAGTCGGTTAACACATCGTATCTGGGGATCGCATAATCTAAAGCTGCAGACGAAGTTGTCGATGTACAGAGCCATGGTTCTTTCGATTCTTGGTATTTGTACAAAGGCGACATTCGCTTGCAAGCCACGTTCCATTCTGCGATTAAGATGGTAAGATCGCGTGCCCACCACTGAAGTTCTTAGTCGATGCAAGATGCCTGACATGGAGGCGCTCTTAATGAAGGGTCAGCTAAGGTGGTGTAGGCATGTTTGGCGTATGGCGGATTGCAGACTGGACTGGAAAGCCGTTTTCTATTCCCAGCTATCAACTGGTAATCGGAAGCAATGTGGGCAGCACCTACGTAATAAGGACGTGCTTACGCGCCACCTACGCTATACCACCTGACAAATGGGGAGGAGTACTTATGCATCTCTGCGGTCAGAATGACGTTCTCGTTTTAAAACAAGTGTAAAGAACTTTGAAGGCACGAGTCTCATTGAACTTGATGCGAAACGTCAGATAGGTAAATCCCTACCGAAACCCTCCTATACCTCTTATACCTACAATGATTCTCGTCAACTTTACTACCCCACCTGCGACAGAGTTTCGGCTTTACGAGGGCATATTAGAGCTCACGCTCGTAATTAGCTAGGGTCTAGAGTTATTATTATTGTAGTAGTAGTAAAACACTTTATTGTACAAAAAGAAACATAAAACAGAAAAAAAAACACATCATGTGTACAAAGGCGAACTTATCCCTTTCAGGGATCTCTTCCAGTTCCAGTTATTAGTTAGTTAGTTATTTTGTTTGTTTGTCCTTTCCATATCTCGGGACCTTTGGGAGGCATGCTTGGGGCCGAAGCCAACAGCGCAGAGGTCCTTTAAGACAATTTAATCTAAAAGCAAGGGATTAATTAGCTTTAAAACCCTACTGAAAAATCATTACTTGTCTCTCTTAATGTGTCACTGTGTTATATTAGGTATGTATGTATTATGTATGTATATTTAGATATGTAACTAATATTTATTTATTTTAATATTGGTATGTATTGTAATATTTATTTGTTTATTTAAATTGTAAATGTACTGTATGTACTGTCTGCTTAATTTTTGTGTAATTTTCCTATTCCTCTAATATATTCGTGCACTACCTGTTATAAAAACTTACTGTTCTTTTTATCCTGATACCCTAAGGTTGTCTGGAAGAGATCGCTTACAGCGATAAGACCGCCTGTTGCTACCTTTCTCTACATTGTAAATCTGTTTTTAAATTTGTTTTGTTTGTGGTGCAATAAAGATTATTTACTTACTTAATTATTATCTCTGTCATTTACTTATATATTTTTTATCTTTATCTTTATCTTTACATAATCTCAGGACCTGAAATTTGGTATGCGTGCGTGGAGCCGAAGCAAACACGTAGAATCCCCCTTATAAATAGACAATTTACTCTAATGTGACCTCTCATAACAATGTATATAATTTACCACAAGTCAATAAAAAGTTTTAGGCATGATGAAGGATGAAAACAAATGGAGAATAGTGCGAGAATTGGTTGCGTTAAGACCAAAAATGTATGCGTGTATATTGGCCTCAGACGACATAAATAAAATTAAATGTGTAAAAAACGAAAGGTATTAATGCCGCTCCTGTACGACAACGATTAAATTTGAATAAATACTCTTGCTGTTTAGACTTACGTAAACCTCTTTATGATAACATGTATAATTTGGCCTTTGTCCAGTAGTAGACGTCTTTTGGCTGAGATGATGATGATGAAGCACAATATGTACAAATTAAAAAAATGAAAAAAGAGATTAACCCCTTTACACATGTTATAAAGATATTTGTTGAAATTTGAACTTTAACAGTTGTCAATATAGTTGAATATCATATCCGCCATACATAGCTTCGTATGCGGTAAAGGGTTAATTTTAGACGATGGTATTAAAACCTTTGCATGGGGACGTTATAAAATACCTAAATGATTGGTAAATAAATAAATAATTAGTCATTCACTTTTAAACTTTTTTATTTTCGGAATGCATACAAATACAATTATTCTTAGTCCGCAAACACATATATATTTTTTATGATTTTCGGGTTAATCACCTCCACGAACCACAACCCCGCGTCTTTCCAGATTAAAGTTTTCTGTTTAACAGGCACGGAGAGCAATGATCTAATGTTGTGTTTCCTTAGCACCTCCAGCAGTAGCCCCTCCGCATGGTATCCCGAGTGTAACTGGAGGACGGACCTCTCCTCCAAAATCTCTTTGATCAGCTTCTTCAGATCGCTCCGGGCTGCCTCCCACTTGTAGATGTCCACGTCAGGTGCTAGCGCCTCGATTGATGAGATGAAAGCAATATTTGTTTCGTCGCTATCTCCGCATTTATAATTATACCCCAACCCCTTGTTACTGAACCACAGCCTCACAACGAGCTCAATTACGTACTCCATTGTTATTTTCTGATTTTTAATTAATTTTAGAATGCGTATGCGCTAGTGGCAGGTTGCCGGTAATGTGGTCTCATTTATGATAACATTTCTCTGAACCATGGCATGAGCGGTGGGGGAAATGACCGAACGGGATAGTCTTATTTATCTTTCAGTAGGAGTAGCAGAGAAGGCGTTGCTATTGTTTGTTCTTGTCACAGTCCCCAGTCCAGATTTTTGACAAGTTTTGAGTCGTTACTCCTACATTTGCACTATAGATAGAATTTTATGACGAACGGCTATCGGGTCTTCAATATTTTATCTCCATTCTGGTCTGCCGATTTTAAAAGAAACATGAACACTTATTTATTTATGATTTTTTTAAATATTGTCTATAAAAACACTTTTTTCGTTACTCGATTGCTGTGAAGGGTTTTACATATACGAAATCTACACATTTGGGTTCGTCTGTCGTCTCTAAAAACTCGTCAGAGATTTTAATTTTAAACTAACTAGTTAACTAACACAAAAGTTATGTCCAGAAAACCAGTTTTTTGGCCTAAAATTGTTCAACTTTGATGCCAAATATCTCGAAGACAATAAACTTGAAGTAAATATGGTAAGCTGGCTACTAGCTATGGTAAGGTAACTAAGGGGATTCAGATCGAAGGTCATTGGCACTAGGGAGCTCCTTAAAGTGAAACTTTTATTCCATCGCCTCAATTATGCATGTCGCATTACAGCCGGCCGATTTGAGTAAAATTCTACTTTATTTCTAGTACTTAGAGTTGATCGTTGTTTGTCATTATTCTTTATGTTAATCTAGAATATATTTGATTTTGACAGATAGAGTTTTACGGTTAATAAGATCTACCGTCCTTAATATTTTGTATGAAGTTACAAGCAAATATCAGTCTTCGTGAATTAAGTATTGTATTATTTCAAAGTGCTTAAGGTTTAATACGGTATGGTAATATGGTAAGCCGTATTTAAGGTTAATAAGGTCTACTGTCCTTAATATTTTGTATGAAATTACAAGCAAATATCAGCTCTCGTGAATTATTAATGAAGCTTATTTCAAAGCGTTTAAGGTTGAATATTTCCTCAAATTTTCCGTTAAATGCCTACAATCCTTAGAGCATTTAAACCGGAGTCGCCTTTAAGAGCTTACCCCTCTGTCGAAAACCTCGCCCAATGGTCATACTTATTGTATGGACTGGCGTTTATCTGACCAAAACCAACCGAAAATAAACATTCACCAGTACATACAATAGTACTTGCAAGCATCCATAGGCTAGGGTGCTTACTTGAGCGGACTGTATGGTTGTTTGCCACCGACGTCTCAGTACATATAAAATGCAGGATCGAGAAATTGGGTGATGTTATATTTATTCAATTCCATGACTTGTAGAAATAGTTGTATAACACAAGTTCTTCTAGATTAGAATACGTTAGTAGTCCTCAAACACGCAAACTGGGGCGAGGCAACGCGCATGTGACAACTTTGAAGTTGCAGGCGTCCAAAGGCTACACTGACTAGACTTACAATCAGGCAGGTCGCGCCGTATGCAATTTCACAACATTTCGCATACTTTAATGATCAACAACGCGCATGATCCATAGGCTACAGTGATTGCTTAGCATCAGATGGGTCGTATTCTTGTTTGCCACCAACGTGGTATAAAAATGTTCACCAATACCAGTGATCGACAACGCACATGTAACAACTTAGAAGTTGCAGGCATCCATAGGCTACGGTGACAGCTTATCATCAGGCGGGCAGTATTCGTGTTTGCCACCGACATGGTATAAAAAAAAAAGTTGCAGGCAT
This sequence comes from Cydia pomonella, assembly GCF_033807575.1. Lineage (NCBI taxonomy): Eukaryota > Metazoa > Arthropoda > Insecta > Lepidoptera > Tortricidae > Cydia > Cydia pomonella. Next base: position 976,324 of record NC_084727.1, read on the forward strand.
CCATAGGCTACGGTGACAGCTTATCACCAGGCGGGCAGTATTCGTGTTTGCCACTGACGTGGTATAAAAAAAAGTTGCAGGCATCCATAGGCTACGGTGACAGTTTATCATCAGGCGGACAGTATTCGTGTTTGCCACCGACGTGGTATAAATAAGTTCACCAGTACCAGGAATCTGAATTAGGTCAGCTAAAAAATACCTATTACATAATATAGAGATGTTACAACATGGTAGAAAAATGTATTTTTTCTTGAATACCTGGGTATTCGATATTTATTTATTATTCACATACAGATATACTCGACTTTGCTAGTTAACGACATAATTAGGTTTAAAAACCCCCTTTTTCTAAAAAGTGTGATGTAAATATTACCAGATGTAACTAGAAATAGTTACAACTTTTAGATTAACATGAAACATCCCGTACTGTAAGTAAAAACATGTATGTTTAACATTACGACTAGTACCTGGATAAATATCGAATACCCAGGTATTCAAGAAAATATATATTTTTCTATCCGGTTTTAACCACTCTATATTATGTGCTCTTGCAAATATGCCCGTATGCATATTTTAAAACAAACTTATTGGGCAGTTGGAAAAGTACAAAGTCCATATATTTGTTGACCACAAGCTCCAAAACCAACCGCACCTGGAGCAAGCCGATGCCATCGACCTCGACCTTGACGCGTACACGTGCTCTGTGGCGTCAGATACATACAAAGTAGCGCCAATATATAAATATATAAATATATATATGCATATTTTAAATCTAACTTATTCTCTCTCTTATCTCGATCGACCTCGACGCCCACGTAGGAATTTGCAGGTGGCCGTCGGCGCCACGGTGGCGGCTGATGCAACACGTCGGGAGATAAATACCTAAATTGAGCCAAAAACGAGAAATTAGGACCAGTTTCACCGTGACGGGGTGGCCTAGGGGTTCATGACGTTAACTGGCTAAAGACGCCCCGGTTAGCTAAAGACGCTGGTTCGAATCCGACCTTCGCCACTGGAGGCCACCTCGTCACTTTTTGTTTGTCGTACACGTACAAAGTGGTGCCATCTATTTTAGCGAAGTTTTCCCTCGGGAGATAAATACCTTAAACATAGAAAGTAGCGCCAACTGGCGAGGATATATGCACAACTACCAAGGGGCGCAGGGCCAGGGGCAGCGGCGGGGAGGGGGCGGGGGAGGGCGGGGAGGCGGCGGGAAGGGGGCAAGTGGCGCCCTCTATATATTTTTTAAACAGATCCATAGCTAACTTACTTACAAAGACGGATCATTGCGGAAGGAACAAGTGGCGCCATCTAACGGATCTTTGCCGAACTTTTTAAATTCATCGATAACTAACTTACTTACACGTACAAAGTAACGCCATCTGACGGGGATCAATGAACAACTACCAAGTGGCGCCCTCTAACGGATCTTTGCCGAACTTTTTAAATTCATCGATAACTAACTTACACGTACAAAGTAACGCCATCTGACGGGGACCAATGAACAACTACCAAGTGGCGCCATCTAACGGATCTTTGCCGAACTACCAAGTGGCGCCCTCTGGCGGATCTTTGCCGAACTACCAAGTGGCGCCATCTAACGGATCTTTGCCGAACTACCAAGTGGCGCCATCTAACGGATCTTTGCCGAACTACCAAGTGGCGCCCTCTGGCGGAATAGTTTTGAGATGGAACATACATATTTACACTACTAATAGTAGTAAAACTTATAGAAAGCCATTTGACTTTGATCCTTATTCTTTCACTGATATGTGTTCAATTTGTTTATTATATCAAAAAGTGGCGCCATCTTACAGCGCACTACTTAAAGGTTATAATAATAAAAATAAATAAATATTATAGGACATTATTACACAAATTGACTAAGTCCCACAGTAAGCTCAATAAGGCTTGTGTTGAGGGTACTTAGACAACGATATATATAATATATAAATATTTATAAATACTTAAATACATAGAAAACACCCACTCAGGAACAAATATCCATGCTCATCACACGAATAAATGCCCTTACCAGGATTTGAACCCGGGACCATCGGCTTCATAGGCAGGGTCACCACCCACTAGGCCAGACCGGTCGTCATTATTTTACAAATTGAACGCATATCAGTGAAAGAATAAGGATCAAAGTCAAATGGCGTTCTTAAAGATTTACTACACACAAGTTTTCTTTGACAATACACCTCTATTTCAAATTCTCTTTGGTAATGACGACAAATACATGGAAAGTGACACACGTCAAAGACAAATCTTGCACACCTCGATCTCTTTTTGTGTACCGACGAGTCACTTCATGCACCGCCATAGGTACAGTTGTACCTATGCCTCGGGAGAGGGGAAATAGTATGAATGCCGTCTCCCTTCCCGGTGTTGCTCGAAGATCTTGAGACTTAATAAGAGACACCAACCTGCATATTGTAAACTGGTTGTTGTTACTGGTAGTTATTTACGATACAAGTACGAAAAAATAGGAAATTCGTAACAAGTTGCGAATTACCTATTCGCATATGTATCGTACAACGTTTTACAGTACATATGACCCTTTAAATTTTCGACATAGTTACATAATGTGCAAATTTACGCACTAGTGCGGAAAAGTGGCACCATATGTACTGTAAAGTAAATTACGATACAAGTGCGAAAAATAGGAAATTCGAAACGAGTGGCGATAAATTAAAACACGACCGAAGGGAGTGTTTTAAATCGACGCGAGTTGTGAATTACGAGTTTTAAATGATACATTTCTTCACGTTCATTTGGTTTATTTTTTTTGGTTTTTTATAGTTAGTATTTTCCTCGCGTTGGTATGGTGAAAAAAATTGTGTTTCACTCGGAGGCAAAGTTTGTTTAACCGTCATGCCTTGAAACCCTCGCAACGCTCAAGATTCCACTTCTAGAACCACTCGCTAAGCTCGTGGTTCAATTTTGGAATCTTTCGCTTGCTCGGGTATCAATATTAGCACGAGCGGTTAAACAACAACTTTTCCCCCTTGTAAAACAAAGTATTGTATACAAGTGTATCTACTTATATACAATACTACAATGGACTGGAACCGGTGGTGGGACATAAAACCACAAAGTTTGAAAAATAAGTACCTAACTAAAACTAGTTTATAAACACTAGCAACATTTTACCATAAACAAGTCATAGTCTTCTTATTTTAAAATATGGCTTCCATCAAATCTATGATGATTTTGCCAATGTCAAGTTTCGTTGTAAGTTTTAAGTGTGCTCGTAGAGCATGACGTTGTTCGGTAGATGCTTTTAGTAAAGAGATAGCTGGACTTTACTAAAAGCCACGATGGATTGCAGGATGTTGATTAAAACATGGTTAAACGCGTTTCAAGATTAGTTTTTCATTAAGTGCACACTTCCACGATAGTTCACTGCATAATAAGCTATCAATACTACACTTTGAACAACATTATTGAGCAAAACACAAAATATTCTCGAGACGTCTTCGCCATCTTGAATCTCAACAACCTCAAAAGTCATACAGTAAAGATATTATCAGAGGTAATTTAAGCCTTATTGAGCTTACTGTGGAACTTAGTCAATTTGTGTAATAATGTCCTATAATATAAAAAAAAAAAGACTTATGACAAACTGTGACACTAGAACGGCGGATGGTTTTAAAGTGTGCGTGTAGACGAGTGATACCATGTATAGCAGACGACCAGTTTGGCCTAGTGGGTAGTGACCCTGCCTACGAAGCCGATGGTCCCGGGTTCAAATCCTGGTAAGAGCATTTATTCGTGTGATGAGCATGGATATTTTGTTCCTGAGTCATAGGTGTTTTCTATGTATTTAAGTATTTATAAATATTTATATATTATGTATATCGTTGTCTAAGTACCCTCAACACAAGCCTTATTGAGCTTACTGTGGGACTTAGTCAATTTGTGTAATAATGTCCTATAATATTTATTTATTTATTAAAACATATTCTCCCTGATGTAATAATTATTTAAAAAAAAGCACTGGTTTATGTTTTTGTTTGACAATAAATATGTACCTGATTTAATAGGTCTTGAAAATGCGTAATGTTACTATGTGCAAATATTATTTAAAGTAATAATATTTAGCATCGGGATGATATCAGTTCGTTTTTTTTAAATTTATTTTTGAAACATATCTTTAAACCATAAGTTTTAAACAAAAAATATGTTGCTGATCGGAAATTATGATAATTTATCATAATTTCCGATCAGCAACATGATCGATTATTTATAAATATCGATTATTTATAAATTTATAAAAGTATAAATAATCCTGAAATACTTTTTAGTCAAATATAGACTAAATTACAAATATCTACGTAGGTCTATGCTTTTATAAGTCTTAACACATGCGCACCATATCTACGGACTCAAATTACATGCACCGCGTGCAAACACTTATAAAATAATAATTTACAGTACATATGGGGCTACTTTATAGCACTAGTGCGAGAAGTAGCATATTACGTTACTGTGTCGAACATTTAAAGGGCCATATGTACTGTAAAACGTTGTACGATACATGTGCGAATAGGTAATTCGAAACTCGTGTCGATTTAAAACACTCCCTTCGGTCGTGTTTTAATTTATCGCCACTCGTTTCGAATTTCCTATTTTTCGCACTTGTATCGTAATGTACTAATTTAACATTAGATGCATCCAATTGTTAAAAGACATTAGAGATATTTGATTTTGAACAAAAATATAATATACACAACAAACAAAGGTTTACTATCAAATATTAGTCATAAAAGTGTGTTTAATCTCATTATTTTCGGGAAATTACCATACGGACTTATTTTGAAATACGCAATCAATAATTTATCCATTTACCGAAATAATCTCTTATAAGTACATAAAGATTTCATAAGAAGGGCATCAATTACCCTACTTTCGGGACATTACCCTTACTCCTGTTCCGCAGAAATTGAAATTAAAATATCGTGATTTTACGTACGATAACATGATAATTGATAAACTGACTTATGAAAAGTTATCCCATCTCTTTTTTTCGTCTGCAGGGCTAAGATGGTCGGCTCTTTATCATTTGTCACTATACCTGTCACGTTCTAACAAGTATGTAAGCGCGAAAGTGACAGGCATAGTGACAAGTGATAAAAATGGAACCATGATACCGCCGCAGATCTGTATAATTCTTATAACACTTGACCACGCATGTCGGCATATTTTTTATTTTTCTTCCACCAATTTACTCAAATGACATGTCGATCCGACTGACGGCAAATTGGTGGATGAGGGCATAGAGATAACTGTCATTATCTGTGTGTCACGCGTAAATACCTACTAGGAAATTGGTGGATGATGGAATCTTAGTTGTGTACCGACACTCCGTCCGCAGTATTTTTAGTTCAAGGTCATAGTTTGACGACAACTTTAGGCTTGACGCCAATTTCTTAGAAAAAAGCAAATTTCATTAAATTGAACTGAAAAAATAATCAGTAAGTATTCTTAGGAGTCATCCATTAATTACATCACACGTTTAGGGGGAGGGAGGGGGTCAAGAAAATGTGACATTTTGTGACACGGGGGAGGGGGGAGTCACAAACTTTGTGACGTCACTTTAACTTCATCGTAATCGTAAACTTATTTTAGTTTTTTTATTTCGCTGTACTATAGCCCGAGCCCTCTCGCACCTGAGAGGAGGCCTGTGCCCAGCAGTGGGACGTATATAGGCTGAATTATTATATTATTATTATATTATTTCGCTGTACAGATAAATAACGAGTTTTTGGAACGACAATCATTTTATACGTTTAATTTTCGGTTTAAAGAATTTTATTTCGCTTAAGATTTCTTTACAATTCACTTACATGAGAATTGGAAGTAAATAACATTCACACAATACAAACAAGAGCCTTAAATTACCTTAAAATATATACATATTTCTACAGTTTTCATTTAGTGTAACTACGCAAAAGGCAAAACATTATTTCTGCACTAAATGCGGGTCATTGACAAACAACAAATTCATTAATTTACCTTAGTAGGATTAATTTATATATATATTAATTTTCTTTCCTAAACGGTTTTTAGGGTTCCGTAGCCAAATGGCAAAAAACGGAACCCTTATAGATTCGTCATGTCCGTCTGTCTGACCGATTATGTCACAGCCACTTTTTTCCGAAACTATAAGAGCTATACTGTTCAAACTTGGTAAGTAGATGTATTCTATGAACCGCATGAAGATTTTTACACAAAAATAGAAAATAAACAATAAATGTTGGGGGTTCCCCATACTTAGAACTGAAACTCAAAAAATATTTTTTCATCAAACCCATACGTGTGGGGTATCTATGGATAGAGGTCTTTAAAAATGATATTGAGGTTTCTAATATCATTTTTTTCTAAACTGAATATATTGCGCGAGAGACACTTAACTTGTAAAATAACAGAATGAAAAATCTAAAAAAAAAATATGATATACATTACCATGCAAACTTCCATCGAAAATTGGTTTGAACGAGATCTAGTAAGTAGTTTTTTTTAATACGTCATAAATGTTATTTTATAATTACTAATATTTGTTTTGTCAAAAATATTTTGATAAAGTATTAATGGTAAAGGTTACGAATACGAATGGCCAGTTATGTTGACGATAGTGCAGGCATTTCTAGGACTTCTTACAAACTTTTATTTTACTTGCAATGTTTGTTTGCATGTATGTATGTTCAGATCAAATCTAGCAAGCTAAATTAGACTTATTTCTCGTAATTCGGTTAAGCTGAAACTACTGAGCTGAAGGAGGAGGTGGCCATAGGAACTCTGTGATATAATAAAGCAATCTAATAGTGTTTGTGTTTGTTAGAATCGTCTCGATGAATATTGGTAGGCCGTTGAAAAAAAAGTAAGATCATCTGTAAGAGCTTGTTTCAAAAACGAAAAATTTCTTTTATGCCGTTTAGTACAGTTTAGATGTCTACCGTTCTCCAATTCTTCCTCAATTGCTCAAAGGTTAACTGGAAGGGATAAATTCGCTTTACAATAAAGTGTTTTACTACTGCTACTACTATATATCTTGTCCATAACTTTATTTTAGAAACAACATGGTAAAATTAAAATTAACAACATACTGAAACGATTTAAGCTCATACTGACAAGCTTGAAAGGTGCGACGTCGGAGTACACCTGCATACTAGAAAGGATGGAAAACTGTACAATATTAGTCTTCTCAAGTCGAAAAACAAGCGTCTAGACTTGATTGCTAGAGAACTTCTGTATGCGGATGATGCTGCACTAGTTGCAAACTCTGAAAATGAACTTCAGGAGTTAGTGACGCGATTTGGTCGAGCCTGTCGACTGTTCTCAATGAGCATAAACACCAGGAAAACTGTCATCATGGTGCAAGGCGTAAACCAGTCTCCGGAAATCATGCTCGACGGTGCTGTACTCGATGTCGTCGACCATTTCTGCTATCTTGGTTCTACCACCACCCAGTCACAATCTCTAGACAAGGAAATAGATACTCGGATAGGCAGAGCATCAACTGTTTTTGGGAGGCTTTTCGCGCGCGTATGGAGAAACCGTATTCTCACTACATATACCAAAGTCCTTGTATACCAGACCTGCGTCCTAAGTATATTGCTGTACGCATCAGAAACATGGACTACATACGCGAAACAAGAACGCAAACTCAACGCTTTCCATATGCGCTGCCTGAGGACTATACTTGGAGTTACTTGGCAAGACAAAGTTAGTAACGAGGTAGTACTCTCAGGAACACATTGCTGCAGCTTAACTGCAATGTTAAAGCAGAGAAGACTTCGCTGGCTCGGTCACGTTCATCGCATGGACCCTGAGAGATTACCACGCCAAATAATGCTGGGTCAGATAGCGGACGTAAAAAGACCTGTTGGGCGTCCAACTCTACGTTTTAAGGACTCCGGCAAGCGGGACATGGACAGTTTTGGCATTCGGACCGACGGTTGGGAGAAACGCGCCGAAATGAGACCGGAATGGCGTTGCGACATTAAAGTCGGAATATCAAAGCACGACGATGACTGGCTGGAGCACCTTAAGCAGAAAAGTCTTCGTCGTGCTCTACCACCTCCTGCGAACTCACGATTTGTATGCGATCGATGTGGAAAGAAATGTCGCGCTGCTATAGGACTTTATAGCCACCAACGGCGATGCCCAGCCCCTTAAACCCACAAGCGCCGCAACAAGCAATGTTATATATATAAGATTTTAACAGACGAAACTTTTCCCTTTTAAATGGTTTGTCCTCGTATACGATGATTTATAAGAGCTTGTTGGCAGTTATTATAAAAAGCTCGTTTCTCGTAATGTCATGTCATGTTATGTCTCGTAATGTTTGAAGATCGCTGCTCGGTAAATTTTCAATTTACAAGAAATCAGTTGAGTTATGTAGTATCTATAAATCATGCAGTGTTATTTATCGAATAACAAACTAAGAATTTTACATGTTCTAGGTGAGAAAGGCAGTGATGACGACAGCTTCGACTTTGAAGTAAATCGAAGTATGGCCAGCACTTTCATGTTACATATCAACCAAAGGGAAGATGATGTAATAAGAAATAATGAAAATATAGAATTTAATGTAGATGTTTCAATGACAAGTGAGAAACAATTGACAAAATCTACAATCGAAAGTGATGATGATGTAACAGTAAAAGAACAGACATATAACGATAAACGAATAGACACTTGCTCAACATATAAAGATACTAGTCGTATATCTATTGATGATTCAAAGTCTTCAACTGCTGAAGATGAGGACGAGTACATTCAGTCGATCGAATCTCCGACAAAATACAATGAAAATGAGATCAAACTGAGCGAAATCATTGAAGTAAATGATAATAAACAAATCGATAGCGAAAATAGATTAAGCTTAACAAATAGATTGGAATCTGTTGAGGAATTTAATATATGCAGGCAATTTGAAGCACTAAGAGAATCTGAAAAAATTGAAACTAAATCAGTTTCAGAAGATTCAGCCCAATATTGTCATAGAATATCTACTACAATTGCAGAAATACACAAATCCCCAATAAGAGCTTCAGTTCAGTTTGATAATGGGAGCCCTGTGTTGATACCAAGGGCGCTACAATTCGGTAGAACAGTATTTGGGTCTAGAGTTGTCAGAAGGCTTTCTGGGCAGAGCTTTAACGATTTAAAAACTTCTGGTGAGTACAACATAGTATATTATTACTCTGAATTTAGCCTATGTTACCAATAATTTCAAATAGGATTGTTGTAACGTACCTACGGGTGATCTTGAAGGTAGATTTTTAGCACGTGGTGTAGATTTGACACAAAAGTAATTATATCGGAAAATTGCATTTGAGATTTAACTGTATAATCATTTTGTTTTTATTTTACTTTCCAGGGGAAAATATTAATAATGTTCCAACACATGTAGCTGAACACTCAGATAAACATGATATAGAAGAACCAGAGCAACACATGCAAAGACTACTAACAGCCAGTGAACTAACAAGAATTAGTATCGATAAAACATTTGACACAGAGGTAGTAAACATTATCGGAACTGACCATAACCAAGAAGATGCTGTTGATAAGAGTCACGAAATACATACGGGAGATAATTTGCCAGAAAGTAAACTTGAAAGTAACATAGACCATGACAACGTTGAAGGAGACCAACAAGACAAGGCTGAAAAAACAGACATACAAAATGCATCCATAGATTGGAATAAAGATGGATTGGATGGATGGATGGATGATGAAAATTCCTTCGATTTCGCTATTAGAAAAGGAGTAAGGAAAGAACGAAAATCTCTTGTCCATAGTTCAGACGAAGAGTCGTTCGAAAACTCTGTACCTATCGCTCATAGTTCACAGAAGTCCATTATAGATTTTGAGCCTGTGGAGGAGATGAGGGAAGCTCGAGGGTCTGGCGGCGGTAATGTGTCCTGGCACGGAGAGATAGATCAAACAAGTCCTGCATTAGCATTTGAAGCTAAGATAAGTAAGTATGGTCAAGAGATTATCTTTAAGTCTCAAGAACTTAAAAACATGGTTCGTATTTACTGATAGCACATAAAACTCACACTGGGATTTTTTTATTGAAGTTATTATATGGATCTATGGAGGTATATATATTGTAACCACCTTCGAGCAACACCAGCTTGCGACATAACCACACACTGATGCGACAACCCTGAAATCATTTTGGTACTTTTTTATTTATGTACTACGTGTGTATCACCATATTCATAATAATATTCAATACCATTTCTTCGTTGTTCTTATAATTAGTCAGGAGCCTTAGTCAACCAGTAGGGCTAATATGGTCGGCTATTTATCATTTGTCACCATGTCTGCCACGTTCTAACAAGTTTGTAAGTGTGAAAGTGACGGACATAGTGACAAGTGATAAAAATGGAACCATGCTGCCACCGCAGTAGTCAATAAAATAAATAAATAGTCAACTACCGCGTCTCCATCAAATAAAAATCAACACATGATTCTCTCACATGTTAATTCTAATAGAAATTGATAGGTAGTATTGCATGTGTATTTCAATCTCACTTCGTTATGTGCTTTATTTTCTTTATGCGAATTGTTTTGTGTCTATAAATTGTTTTATTGTGTAATTAAGTGTAGTTAGTATAGTTGTAGTTTTCGCTCTTTAATATGTTGATTCGCAGGTTTGCGCGTTGTACAGTGGAGGTCAAGAAAACATTATTTATGTCGTATTGCCAATCATTCTACACGTGCAGCCTGTGGATCAATTATACGAAGCGCGCTTACAGTGCTCTGCGTGTCCAGTTCAATAACGGCTTCAGGATGCTGTTGGGGCTACCACGCTTTTGCAGTGCCTCAGGCATGTTTGCGCAAGCACGAATGGAGGTTTTTCATGCAATTATGAGAAAAAGAATCGCCTCTCAAATGCATCGCTTGCGGGGTAGCACCAACAGCTTGCTGGTAGATATAGCGGAGAGATGGGACTGTCCATTTTTTTGTCACTGGGCGTCAGCTCATCGTCCTGTGTACCAAGACCCCAAATGAAGCCGTGAGACCTAGGTTAAGATGTACTAACACTAGTATTGTAAGTCTGTATATAACTAACAATCTATGGGCAAATTGGCCTGAAATAAAGAAATAAATTAAATTAAATTAAATTTAATTTAATGTGTATTACATGCTGCGCATACATGCTTTGGATAACATTCCCAAACAAAACCTCTACTTAAAATAATTATTTCTGGAGCCCCAGATCGTGCGGGACGATGGTAAGCGCCCCGACGGGATGTCGTTGATCCCCTGGAGGATGGGCCGTGCGCTGGTGTGGGACGCTACTTGCGCCGATACGCTGGCAGCTTCCTACTTGCCAGCGACCAGCAGAAACGCCAGGGCGGCGGCTGACGCCCGAGAAAGTTTTAAAACTAATAAATATAGCTGTCTCGGCACCAACTACGAATTCGTAGCTTTTGGTGTCGAGACACTTGGTCCGTGGGGCAAAGGTGCGCGTGGGCTCCACAGGGAGCTTGGAAAGCGATTGAGGGAGGCAACGGGAGACCCTCGCGCAGGCAGTTTTCTCGCGCAAAGGCTTGCCGTCGCGATACAGCGCGGGAATGCTGCCTGGGCACCCTGCCAAGAGGCCAGGGTCTGTTTTAGGTATCTTTATTTTTTCTAGGTAGGTTTAGTTTTAGTAGTTTTATTTTATAAGTAGTCATAATTTAATTTTATTCAAAATGTATCCTTTTTTCATCATAAATAAATGATATATCAGTTGAATATTATTTCATGTAATAAATGTCATCTGTTTTGTATGCCTAATACATAAAATAAAATAAAAATAGTATCATGTGTGAATTGTTAATGCCAAATTTAGGCGCAGTACAAACGTGGAAAAATAATGATAAAGATTATTATTATCCAAGTCGGCATTTTACATAGCGCTTATGAACGTCAAATAAAGCTACGCCGGCTCTAACCCTACACTTCTGACCCGAGAAGATTTAAAGCCCTCCTAAATTGTAGGAGGGTATCTGAATATGGGACCGGCAAGAAAAAGTAGACGTAGCAGTTTTAAATCTGTTTATTTCTAATAATAATAATTTCTTACTGTTCCCCTCGGTTTTTCTTTTATTTTTTTATTTTTTTTCATTTTTTTTTTTAATACTACGTCGGTGGCAAACAAGCATACGGCCTGCCTGATGGTAAGCAGTCTCCGTAGCCTATATACACCTGCAACTCCAGAGGAGTTACATGCGCGTTGCCGACCTTAACCCCACCCCCCTCGTTGAGCTCTGGCAACCTTACTCACCGGCAGGAACACAACACTATGAGTAGGGTCAAGTGTTATTTGGCTGCGGTTTTCTGTAAGGTGGAGGTACTTCCCCAGTTTAGTGTTGAGTTGCTCACTCGTGAGGCACCTCATTTGTACCACTCATTTACTTAGTTAAATTGTCGCAGAACTTCACACCGCATAAATGTCATACATCACTCCTCAATTAATTATACTCATTTACTCTACTCGCGCGCATCACACACAGCTCTTACCACTCAAACCATTCAAACACTTCAAATTTAAAAAAAAACTCTCAGCCTTTCAAACTCACTCGCGTTCCTCACAACTCGCAAGAGAGTCGCGAGGCGCTCGGTACTCGCCGACATTCAAATGAAGAAATGAGTCATTGACGTCATCGCATTCATCGCTCACACTAACAACTGCCCAACTACAAACCTTATTGCAAGGACAAAAGGTCCACCGAGAAATGCGTTGTGTTTGTACCATTCACTCGCCTCACTGTGACATCTCCTCAAAAATCCTTTCAAAATGAAACAATGAATTAGATTTACCGAAAGAGGGAGTGAGACAGACACGCGCCGTGCTTCAATAACACCTCATCGAAAATACGTTAAAAATGAAACACGAAAGGAAACAAGCGTAAGCGTCCGCAAGCCTACATACATATTACGCCATTTTGATCCTAGCATTGCTAAGTTACTTGTCAAAACCGAAAAATCTAAGTCATCAAAGAACCTACCGAAGAAAGTTTTTTCTCTCTGTCGCACTTGTAATTTCATACGTAAGTGCGACAGCAAAGCAATACTTCGTGGTTCGCGGTAGGCCTCCATATTTGTTAGCTATTGTTGTACTAACGCGCATACCAGTATAACCTGACCTCAAGACTCATATTGCTGGTGTCATGTATAATCTGAATCAATTAGACTGGACAGTTAAATGGTTACTTGATAAGCGATTGAAATGCCAACCAAGTCTCACTGGGCATTTACGAAGCTAGCTTGGAAACAGTTATCGTTTAAGAGACCAAAATATTATTTAAATTATTGAAATATAATATAGTGGCGTACACAAAATATGATATTTTACATTAGTTTATTAATAAAAAAGTAAATATAATTTGTATAGGTGAAATAAACATGTACATTTTAACGATTTGAATTTGTAATACTTTTTGTTAACGTGCTTCGTATAGTATTTCGATCATTTATGATTTTGACATATTTATAGTACGAGAAACTCGAAAAAGTTGTTCGTAATCTTTAGTTGTGTTTTATAAATAGTGATCAGTGACCATTCTTATAATTATACCAAAATAACAATATATTAACATTGTTTTCGCGATAAAATATACCTGTGGGTCTTTCTTTGTGTCTTTTGCATACAAAAATCAAGTGTATATTACACGCCGGTGGCATTACCGCGCGAACGTTATTGAGGCTTTCGTTTGTTATCATATTACAATGCTGTTATTACTGATAAATTATGAGGTGGTAAGTTAGTAATTTCTATATAATAATGGTACAAAAAATATTGGATTTGTTCTCCTTAGTTTGTTAAGTAATTGTTTGTTTGGTAGTTTATGGTTAGTATTTATTTCAATATATGAATGTTAAACTTAAAATGATATCAAGTAGCAAGGATTGATACTGAACAATCTAACAATAAAAATAATAAACTGCTAAATTAGAACAAGTTTCATAAAAGCATCAAATTAAGTTGCAATAGGATGTATGTACTTTAACTCCTTAGTTTGATTCTTAAATGTATGTCTTCTGTTGTTAAAGTTCTGTTTTAAACCTCCAGAATTGCACTCCAAGTAAATATTTAAAAGGAAGTTTAGCAATGCCTAAATATGTATTTACATTAAATATTGTTTGCTGCCGTTGGAGTTGATGGAATAGTCGATGCTGCAAAAGTGCTAGTACCTCTCCTCATTTGAAGTAAGACATTGTAACACCTCATTTTAGAGAATGAGGTACTCATACAAACTCATTTTAAATTGATGTCCTACCCATCACTACCCCAGTTGGGCTCTGCTCTAGATCTGGAATGACATCTGCTGTGCTGTGCCCTACCACACAAGGCGAGATGACATTCACATTGCCCATACCTCTCTTTTGGACGTAGTTTAAGGACATACCCGGGTCCGGGTAAAGCTGAGTGGTGACGATTTTGTGTGACGTTTATAAATGTATGATAGATAAGTGTTTTTTTATTCTTAAGTATTATTAGAAGCACCCACCATAAGTTATTTTCTTCTAAACTAACTTGACTTTATGTCTTATATTTCCAGGTGCAGATAAACTTGAAGATGTATCCTCTGCCTCCAAGGAAATCAACGCTTCTATCGAAAAAGAAACGAGCGTACAAGACAGCATTAAAAAACAACGCGATTGTGCTAGAATTATAGATAATTTTTGGTCCTCGTCATCCCCCGAAGCCAGTCGTGAATATTTGCCAAAAGATAATTATAAACGTAAACATATAAGTTCGAATCAAAGAAGATCAGGTTTAAGTGACGACGCACCGCCGAGCAAGAGGAAGAAAAATGTAGCCGTCCAAGCTAGTTCAGATAAAAAATTCAACCGGGAGAAATTTAGAAAGGAGCTAATAGTAGGCACACCTCTCGTGTACAGGTTGTGTAGGTGTCAGGACCATAATTGTTCTATTCCTCCAAATATTCCTTGATTCCTATTAATTGAGTTTGCTTTACTTTGGTCAGAACTACATTTTTGTATACTTTTACAACTTTTTTTGTGTCCATTGATTTCTTTATTATGTAACCAAAAGCTGGTACATACTGAATATTTTTAGTTTTTTTTTTAATCAAGTGAAGGGTAAGAAGGAAAATACTCAAGAAACAGTTGTGTTATATTTTTTTTTATTAAATATAAAATATATTACCAATGTACTTTCACTTTTATGCAGTGTAATATTTTATATTTCTTTACTAATAATAAATATATTGTGAGTAGGATACATACGAGTATTTTCTTGAACTAAGCAAAAAGCCGTAAAACGGAAAAAAATCCGCCTCGGCCGATATTGATACGACCTTCTCGGACACAGACCGAACCGCTCTACCAACTAAATACTTACTGGTATGCGCATTCGCTTAAATACCATGGTTACACTCACGTGAATTCGTCGCCAAGTTCGTCGCCATTGGCGGCATGTTTCAAACCCATCGGAGGTCCTTCCTCGGGCTTAAGTGCTCGCAACGGCTGCACTACGTACACTGTGCACCAACAGCGACTAATAATTCACGTGAGTTATGATAATATTTTATGATAATATAGTAATTTAATTTTGCTACAATTTGCCTAATAAATGGAGTATTTTACATTAATCGTTTTTTAATAATTTGAGGTAGAAAATCGAAAGAAAATTCAATTTAATTTTTATCAATAAGTTATAGTGTCACCTTTGGTAACTCCAAATAGGGACCCATATAAAATAATAACCGGCCAAGAGCATGTCGGGCCACGCTCAGTGTAGGGTTCCGTAGTTACTCTTCCGTCACAATAAGCTAAAGTGGAGCTTAAAGTATAGTAAATTGTAAACCAAGGGATGAAACCTTTCACCTGAGTTAAACAAATAGGCAAATTTGCATAATCAGTACCTAATTAAAATAAGTCTTTTTAATATGAAGGGAAAACATTTTGCGATAACTCAAAAACAGCTAAACTGATCATGTCCGCTATAGGTAGTTTTCATTTAATGTCTTTCTTAAGCTCTACTTCCACGATTTTTTTCATATTTTTTGGACCTATGGTTCAAAAGTTAGAGGGGGGGGGGACACATTTTTTTTTCTTTCGGAGCGATTATCTCCGAATATATTCACTTTATCAAAAAATGTTTCTTGAAAACCCCTATTAGTTTTGAAAGACCTTTCCAACGATAACCCACACTCTAGGGTTGAAGCGAAAAAAAAAATTTCGCCCCCACTTTACGTGTAGGGGAGGTACCCTAAAAAAAAATTAAATTTTTAGATTTTATTGTACGACTTTGTCGGCTTTATAATGCTCTTTGATAATGATAATGCTCTTTGGAACATAACGTCGTACCGGGGGCCAAATTATCGTACATGTACGATAATTATCGTACGCCTGGTCACACTGAGTGTCAGTGTCGACAGAGTCAGCTAAAAACGCGTCAAACATCGCAACGTCGCGCCGATGGCCGCCCGAGGCATGGAGTGGCAACGCCGCAATGTATTTTTACACGGCATTTGTCACACACACATAAGTAAAATTTATAAAAATATAACGTTGTATTGCATGATTTCTGTATGAAACAAAGTTTTTCTATTAATTTAGCGCAAACGAATATTCGAAAGTAGATAGATGCGCAAATATTTATGTAATAATATTGTGTAATTAATTAATAAATAGCGATTGTTTTCTGTATGAAAATCGAACCACCTTAAACTGTTTTATGACAAGTTTTTACAGATAATAAAATATAACACTGATGCATCAAGGCTGTTTGTTTACAAAGGGGCTAGGGAAACGTGAACATCGAAATTGAGTTATCTGCCTCTTTATCGCTAGAATAAGCAAGAGTGATAGAGAGGTTAGATAAGGATTTTGATTTTCTTATTTCGCGGTAGACCCTCAGATTGTGATGGATTGTGGTAGTGGCGCCCCCTACGCAGAGTTTCGCGTAATACTCCTTCTTCAGCTATACAGAAAACATGGCGCCGTACAACGCCATCTAGCGCTGTCGCACTCGCTTCACGTTCTTAGATAACTTAGATTTAGTAACTGACAAGAGGAACGCTGCAATACGTGAGATCCAAGGTTTTAGACTAGCGTTTTATACGCGCGTATAAGCGCGTAATGCCGAAACGACCGTATACGCGTAACGCGCAGAAAAAACGCTAATGTGAACCGGTTCAACAAACTTTTACTATCGTCTCAGTATGGTTTCCTCTCTGCTTCTACTAGTGAACACAATTTTAGGGACCGTGCGCGTTGGAGGGTCTGCCATCTTGTGGTCTGAATCGGAACCATAAACAGGCACATTTACACGTCAAGTGTTTTCTTGTGCATAGTAGGTTCTGCCATCTTGTGGGCTACATCGGAACAAAAAACATCACATTTACGCCTCACGCCAAAAATCTGACGGCTCCTGTGCTGCCTCCTACAGTTCATGCACGCTCCCTATTAGCTGAGATGTATAACTTAAAAATATGAATATGGAATAGACTGTCACATTTTATGCTGAGATATGTATGTATAGTATCTACTACTAGAATACTACTATATTACCTACGTTAAACAATGTGTAATTACAAATTATTATTATGAGTACAAAGGAAATGTAAAAAATTTAATTAGGTATGGTAGAATAAAGGCTATATTTATTTTATTTTATTTTACGCTGGTTCTCGGGCTCAGTAGTCATCGTGGAAGGGATAATCAGGATGGTCGGAGCTGCAACAAGAACATAGGAATAAGTCATTAATAAATAAATACATAAATCAATTATTATAAGACATTATTACACCAATGAGTTTTTCGGAACTTATGTACGAAATATCATTTGATATTTACCAGTCGCTTTTCGGTGAAGGAAAACATCGTGAGGAAACCGGACTAATCCCAACAAGGCTTAGTTTACCCTCTGGGTTGGAAGGTCAGACGGCAGTCGCTTTCGTAAAAACTAGTGCCTACGCCAAAATCTTGGGATTAGTTGTCAAGTGGACCCCAGGCTCCTATGAGCCGTGGAAAAATGCCGGGACAACGCGAGGAAGAAGAAGAAGAAGATAGGACATTATTACACATATTGACCAAGTCCCACAGTAAACTTAATAAGGCTTGTGTTGTAGGTACCTAGACAACGATATATATAATATATAAATACTTAAATACATAGAAAACACCCATGACTCAGGAACAAATATCCGTGTTCATCACACAAATAAATGCCCTTACCAGGATTTGAACTTATTAGGCCAGACCAAGTACAGTCAGCATCAAAAGTAGCGGATGAAACAACGCGCCAAAAGTATCTGATATTCCGGATAACTTATCCAAATATAGATAAATTTCTAGAATTCGCGTTCTAAAGTATATCTTTTACAGTCTTTGTTGTTCTATATTAAACACATCACTTTTTGTTAAGCTGTTGCAGAATGTACCGTAGATACTTATGAAGCGTTATTTGATCCGCTACTTTTGATGCTGACTGTACAACACATGTACAATTAAAATTAAATTAAATTAAATATAATTTAATTTCAGGCAACTATGGCCCATATATACATACCTTACAGACTAACATACATACAGTAATAAAAATCTTAAAATATAAATATCATTTTGACGTCGCAGTTTTCGGTTGCGCCGCCTGTTCTGGTGCGGGATTCGGCAGATTCCCACGAAACCGCCGAAATATCACAGCTTTCGGCCAGAAGTCTGCGCTCGCGATGGTTTCCAGCAGCGTGTTTTTTTTTTTTTTTTTAATATTATAGGACATTATTACACAAATTGACTAAGTCCCACAGTAAGCTCAATAAGGCTTGTGTTGAGGGTACTTAGACAACGATATATATAATATATAAATATCTATAAATACTTAAATACATAGAAAACACCCATGACTCAGGAACAAATATCCATGCGCATCACACAAATACATGCCCTTACCAGGATTTGAACCCGGGACCATCAGCTTCGTAGGCAGGGTCACTACCCACTAGGCCAAACCGGTCGTGTGGTTGGTATAAAGCCCGACCATAAATATACGAGTATGATCATTGTCTAAAGGGCACTGTTATTCTCATGTATAGGGTGACAGTTCACTTTAGTAATATGAAAATTTAGTTCCAATTAAATTCCGCAACATGGCTCGTGATCATATATTACTGGTCAGGCTTTAAAAACTACATTATTTAAGTCCTTTTGTTAAACCTTACACGTCCTGCCTGTATACGGACTATACTAAGAAAACATTTAAGTACTGAACGTCAAGTATAAATAAAGGTGCGACCAGACCGCAGCTTAAAAAACGGTCACGATACGGAATCGCAGTGACGCGTCGTATGCGTACCGTTTTTGACGCATGCTCCCCACACCGCTGCTTAAAATACGCTGACGCACCGTAAATTGATCTGCGTAAAAATCGCAAAAAATATTACACGGAGATCTTATGGCAGACACCACACCGGTGACGTAAAAGACGCAACTGTTTTGTAAATGCAGCGTTTTTTACGCAAAGATTTGCGAACAAAAAAGATTCGCGTGAAGCACGTCACTGCGATTCCGTACCGTCACCGTTTTTTAAGCAGCGGTGTGGGGAGCATGCGTCAAAAACGGTACGCATACGACGCGTCACTGCGATTCCGTATCGTGACCGTTTTTTAAGCTGCGGTCTGGTCGCACCTTAACAACGTATTCAGACTGTTGAGGCTGCCACGGTTTTGTAGATGTTTGCAGGGGCACGCGTGGACAGCACATATAACTATTGTTAGTATTTTTTTTTAATACTACGTCGGTGGCAAACAAGCATACGGCCCGCCTGATCGTAAGCAGTCTCCGTAGCCTATGTACGCCTGCAACTCCAGAGGAATTACATGCACGTTGCCGACCCTAAACCAGCCCCCCCCTCGTTGAGCTCTGGCAACCTTACTCACCGGCAGGAACACAGCACTATGAGTAGGGTCTAGTGTTATTTGGCTGCGGTTTTCTGTAAGGTGGAGGTACTTCCCCAGTTGGGCTCTGCTCTAGATCTGGAATGACATCCACTGGCTGTGCCCTACCACACAAAGCGAGATGAAATTCACAATGCCCATACCTCTCTTTTGGACGTAGTTTAAGGACGTACCCGGGTCCAAGTTATCTGTTAGTAACACAAATCTATAGAATGGCGGTCAAATCGGTTAGCCAAAATGGTTATATGCCATTTGATCTGATTTACATACCTGATTTGATCAGACAATTTAATCAGATTGGCGATTTTTTCCCGTCTGGACAAGCCTTAATTATGTGTGATAATATGTACTGAATAATATGTAAAACTAAATATTGCTGCTGATTGATGGAGTGTTGATGGCCTAGCGATAACAGCGTGCGACTTTCAATTCGGAGGTCACGGGTTCAAACCCTGGCTTTTAAATGAGTTATTCGGATGGCCGAAATATCATTTGATATTCACCAGTCGCTTTTCGGTGAAGGAAAACATCGTGAGGAAAGCGGACTAATCCCTAGTTTATCCCCTGGGTTGGAAGGTCAGATGGCAGTCTGTTTCGCAAAAAACTAGTGCCTACGCCAATTCTTGGGATCAGCTGCCAAGCGGACCCTCCCATGAGCCGTGGCAAAAATGACGGGACAACGCAAACAAGAAAAAGAAGATACAATTTAAATTAATGGAAGTTTTAGATAAATAATACTAACTCTTCCATTTTGCAGACGCGCCCGTTGCACTCCAAGGCCGCGATGGCCTGCAGGTCCTGAGGGGACAACTGGAAGTCGAACACCTGGAAGTTCTGGATAATGCGCGACTTCGTCACTGACTTGGGGATCACGATTAGGCCGCGGTCGATCGCGTATCTGTAAACACACATTTTTATGTTAAAAGACGCTATCACAAAAAACCCGTCAGAAATCAGCCATTGAGAAACAATTCTAAAGTATATTTTTTGATTATTTACCTGATGAGGACTTGCGCCGTGGTTTTCCCATACTTGTCAGCTACAGCCTTGATCCTCGGGTCCTCAGTCAACTGGGGTTCTCCAGGTTTAGCCCACGGGCGGTCAGGTGAGCCAAGTGGTGAGTATGCCGTGATAGCGATGCCTTTGGACTTGCAGAAATCGTACAACTTCTGTTGATTTAGGTATGGGTGCACTTCCACCTGGAATTTAAATAGAAGTAAGATGAGTTAGGTTTCCTGTAGTCCCAAGAATCTTTGTAAGCTTGTAGGCAACGCGCGTGTAACGCTACTAGAGTTACAACTGTCCATAGGCTGTGGTGGCTACTTAACATCAGGCGGGCTGCAAGCTTGTTTGTCCGATTGGTATAGAAATAAAGTAACGCAAGAATCCCCCCGAAACCTTAAAACAATTCCTTCCATGGCGCCCCATGTGTCCACTCAATCCGTGATAGATCGGCCTTCTGCTGATGTTTGTAAAGCTAACGCTGTGCGCGAGCAGTAAAGAGTCTGTCTCTCTCTGTTCTACAGTACCTGGTTAACTTGTGGGGGGATCTTAGCAACAGCGAGGACTCTCTCGATCTGTTTCTTGTTGAAGTTAGACACTCCGATGCTGCGCGTGAGGCCAGCGGAGACCAGGGCCTCCATGGCGCCCCACGTGTCCACGTAGTCCGTGGTCGAGTAGATGATCTTGCCGGAACTGTCTTTAGGGAAGGGATCGTCGCCCTCCTGAAATTTAAGAAGAAACTTACATGAATACATTTATATCCAAAGATTTCAAAAGATAGGCCCGTTCATATAACTGGCACTGGCCCTTTCACCTATTTAGGGTTGGCAAATTTTAAATCATTATTTTATTAATAGCTTCTCGTAGCAACGCTGAGCCGAACGCAGCCGAGAGCTCCTGAAAGGTCCAGTTGCACCCCACTGCTTTTACCTTATAAGCCTGGGGGCAATGGACGAGGTAGAGGTCCAGGTACTGTAGCCCAAGGCTCTGCAACGTGACCTTGATAACGTGTCCCTAATAGGTCTGACCGGTGAAGCCCCACAGCTTGGAAGTGATGAGCAGCTCACTTGAAGGAACCTTTACCTTGTAAGCCTGGAGCCAGTAGATGAGGTAGAGGTCCAGGTACTGTAACCCTAGGTTCTGCAACGTGACCTTGATAGCATGTCCCTACCAGATCAGGCCGGTGGAGCACCACAGCTTGGAGGTGATGACCACCTCACTGGAAGAAACCTTTACCTTGTTAGCCTGGGGCCAGTGGATGAGGTAGAGGTCCAGGTACTGTAACCCTAGGTTCTGCAACGTGACCTTGATAGCATATCCCTACTAGGTCAGGCCGGTGGAGCCCCACAGCTTGGAGGTGATGAGCAGCTCACTTGAAGAAACCTTTACCTTCTAAGCCTGGGGCCAGTGGATGAGGTAGAGGTCCAGGTACTGTAACCCTAGCTTCTGCAACGTGACCTTGATAGCATGTCCCTACCAGGTCAGGCCGGTGAAGCCCCACAGCTTGGAGGTGATGACCACCTCACTGGAAGAAACTTTTACCTTGTTAGCCTGGGGCCAGTGGATGAGGTAGAGGTCCAGTTACTGTAACCCTAGATTCTGCAACGTGACCTTGATAGCATATCCCTACCAGGTCAGGCCGGTGGAGCCCCACAGCTTGGAGGTGATGAGCAGCTCACTTGAAGAAACCTTTACCTTGTAAGCCTGGGGCCAGTGGATGAGGTAGAGGTCCAGGTACTGTAACCCTAGGTTCTGCAACGTGACCTTGATGGCTGGCTCCACTAGATCAGGCCGGTGGTACGTGCCCCACAGCTTAGAGGTGATGAACAGCTCCTCACTGGAAAAAAAACATAGATGCAAGTTGCAGGAAGTTTCCATAAAGTTGGAAAAGTTCGGAAATTTCAGGAAAATATCACAGGACAAAAGGAAAGTTTCAATTTGGAAATGGAAAATTTCGATCTTAATAAAAAGTAAGTCGCTTCTAAAAATTTCCACATGGAAATTTCGCAATCTCGGAAATTTCCGAGTTTTCTGACAGCACACAGTAAATCTGACCGTTGTGACAAGGCAAAGAATTATTTATAGAGTCCGACCAAGCTAAGTTGGCAGCGATTTTGATAGCGCAGCCTCTGCAAGTGTTAATTCATAATTTCATAGAAGTTTAACGTTTAAAATAACACCGACGACCGGTTGGCCTAGTGGGTAGTGACCCTGCCTACGAAGCCGATGGTCCCGGGTTCAAATCCTGGTAAGGGCATTTATTCGTGTGATGAGCATGGATATTTGTTCCTGAGTCATGGGTGTTTTCTATGTATTTAAGTATTTCTAAATATTTATATATTATATATATCGTTGCCTAAGTACCCTCAACACAAGCCTTATTGAGCTTACTGTGGGACTTAGTCAATTTGTGTAATAAATTAATAATGTTCTATAATATTTATTTATTTATTTATTTATTTATTTATAATAACACCTGCACCGTCGGGTCTGTCAGAATCGCTGCCAACTTATCTTGGTCTGAATGTCTGTAGTAAAAAAGAGATGTAAAATCTAAGAAACCTTTATATTATATTTTGTGGTAACTGAACTGTCAAACGTCAGCTTTTGGTAACCAGAGTTACTACATAATATACAGAGCCGTACAGCGCCATCTACATTAGCTGCTGTATTTGTTATAGACTTAACTCATCTACTAATATCAAAGTGAATTGATTGTAACAGAGAGGTAGTCTAAGAAAAAACGTAATGAATCAGAAGGTTGCGTGTTCAAATCACATCGGGGTCACCAATGTCGTGTTCTTATCTATATGATCGTTAAATCAAACACGAACTCCACGTATAAATATAGACTATAATATTAAGTTCTACAAAAACGCAATGAATAATGCAATAGCGAGCGAAGCGATAGGTTGCGTTTGCGTAAGCGCGAGCGGCGGGGCAGAGCGGCACAGGTGCGGCGTCGAAGGCGATCGGATGCGCTCTGAGGCTCCGTGCAGCGATCTGGGAGCCGGTCCGTGTAGGTTCCCTCCGCGCGTCTTCCTCGCCCCGCTGTCGCCTGGACGGGTTTGCGAATAGTGATGTGCGCATGCAGTCTTGATTAATGCGCCACAACCTTTAGTTTGACATCAACAGATGGCGCTGTACTGCGCCATATGTTTTGAGGTCACTGAATTGTCGACCGTCAACTTTTGACAGAGTTAACGCAAAATGTATGGACCTGTACAGCGCCATCTCGTTTACCTGTCAAATTCGAGGCACATATTGTCTTAGATTTTACACATCTTAATCAATGTATAAAATTAAATAATATTATGTATTAAATTTGTTTATTGTGGAGCGAAGTGCGAGATGAACTGTTGAGGTTCTGTGAGAGGATGGATGCACGTCCTTCAACAGTTTGAATGTGCTTGTTATATCTTAGTGTGGTAACCTGCCTAGAAACTGTCGATGCCTAATTAGGTAGTAATTGTACATAATATTATTAGTTAACCTGTTTTTGTTTCAATTTGTTTGTAGTTTTGCAGTGACTTAGTATATACTGTTATGCTGTACAACTATTTTGGAAATAATAAATAAATAATATTTGGTAATATACTCTGATAAAGATATCTGGTATTAGAAATATGTAAGTATAGTCTCTCAAGCCATTTCCGTCAGTAGAAATAAGCAGCAAAAAAATGTAGTTTCGAAGGGTTATCGTCCCATAGAATATTTGAATTTCGCGCCTTTTCTGACAAAGTCGTTTGACAAACTATATATATCCAAAGAGAAAAGATAAAACTTAAACGATAGGATGATGCTAAGATAGAGAAATTTAATTTTATCGTAAACTTAGGCTAAATTAGGCTAAATTTAAAATACATTTATAGACCTAAGTAACGCAACTTACATATGTTATACTCAACTACGCTCAGTGTATGCATGCCACATCTAGTATTATCCTTTCTGTGTACCCAATTGTAAACTTGTTTCGCATAGATACTCGTGCGTTTCGGTTATTAATAAGTATTTTGTAAAACTACCTGTTTTAGTTAAGTTAAATGAAATATTTAAGTTGTTTGTGCGCTCTAAACAAAATTTAATATACTGTTTTGTATTTATCTCGATAAGTGAATTGTAAATTCTTATGAGAATAATTGATCTTAAACCTAAACCTATAAATGTATTACTGAGTGTAAGTTTTGTATGCCAAGTGTGGCAGAATATGATATGATATGATATGATATGATTTATTTATCTCACAATATACAATTTCACTTAAAACTACGCGTGGTAAATTCTTAGGAATTTATATTGTGATTGTCGGTTTGTCTTACTTTATATACATAGGAAAAACATGTGACAATTAATAATTCATTTAAAATTACTAAAGTTTTTAAATTTCAATTGTATAAATAAATTCACCAAGAACGGGTCGTCATTAAGGTAGAAAATAAATAGTAACAGTTACAGAAATAATGTCAGCATAAGAAATAATGTCACCATTAGGGTCGTTGTTAAGTTAACAAAGAAGTAAATTATAGTAAATCTTAAAATTCAGATGTCGACAATATGCTTACTATTTAAATAAATCTAATTGGTAATGTCATAAAACTCTTTTATAGATATGCATTCATGTAACCTATCTACTGACGTGACAAATTGTACTATCTGTGTAATGTTCTAGCAAAATAAATGATTCTGAGCGCCTAATAGAGGGCTCGCCACTATTTCGCACAGCGCATAACTATCGCCATACAGCGGGGAAATACGGCCAGCCTTCTTGACGGCGATTAGAGGAATTCCTAGTTGCGATTTTTCCATACAAACGCTCTCGACTGATTCCTCCCTGGATTTTTAACCTAGAGCAGTGATTTTTTCAAATAAGATCAATATCATCAATATCTGTGCCGCTATGTTTTGCTTTTTTGGATTATTTTATTTTGAAGAAAGATACAGCGCCTCGAAAATCGCAAAAACGGCTAAATTGAATTGGCTGTAAAAAAAGGCACAGTATACAAATATGACAAAAAATATCCAAAAAATCAAAACATAGCGGCATAGATTATTTCTTCCTCTTGCAATTTCCAAAATTTCATAATGATTAGTTGCGTTTTGGAGGAGGAAACAGTCGAGAGCGAAACCTCGATTTTTGAGTTTTTTGCGAGTGAATTTCGGTCCGAGCTGCAGTTGTCCTTATCGCACGAATTGGAGGCGGAGACAGTTTCTAAATATACGTACACAGAAGGAATAGTGATGGGCATAACATCCTTATTAGGGATTGCAGAACCGGTACTGTTTTAAAGAACCGGGATTTCTCGGTACTTTCGGAACTGGTCTAATTATTTCATTATTTTAAATAAAACGACAGCATTTTGCGATTTGACCACCTTTCGTATTATAATTTAATAATCACATTTTCTTTTATTACGTAGTAGGCAATTTTTTTTTGAAATATAGTATTTTACATTGCTCACACTTGTGCGTCACAAGTAAAAGATAACTACTTTGATGTATGCCACTAGATAGCAAATTTAATGAAATTACATTGACGAGGGGATCTATATATAAGTATCGCAGTCGTATTGTATAATCCGCCGTATTACATTACGGCTAGCCGATATCAAAATAAGGGCCATTTTGAAATGCGGCGGTTCAACGATTAAGGTATGTTGGGTAAATACCGGATGCGGGTGAAGAACGTAGGACATTCATTTCCCCCTAATTTGGCTTTATTTTTTAATGTTGGCAACATTGTGTAAGACGCCATTTTATTGCGCCCCGACTGTCAGTGTCCCCACGTCGCTCAGGGAGTCGGGCTTGTGCTATGTGCAATGACAGAGAGCAAGGTAAATTTCGCGAATTCCTCCTTCTATCCGATCTTCGCTCTGTAATTTATTTTGCGTATTGTGATGAAACTGTGCTTGTTTTTGTAATTGTGTTAACAGACCTAGCACTGCTGTAGACCGATATCCGATCTTGATCCTTCCAGGTAAAGATCGGACCAGAAACAATCAGATCTTTACCTATTTAAAAAACAGCAGTGATTATCAAACTTTAAATTTTCTTCAATTTACCTACTGACCTTAATTATCACATTTATTGTTTTCTTGATCACACTTTCGTACCATTATTTTTATCCAGTACCACGCGCGACGGTTACTGACAATGTAATTTTTTTAATTTCCGCAACCCAAAGGTTGCCTTTTAGCGATAAGACCGCATGTTGTTTACCTGTGCTTATGTGTATGTTTTGTTTTGTATTGTTTTCTTTTATTGAGGTGTGCAATAAAGAGTATTTATATAGTATAGGGATGATGATACATGTTGAAATTTATAACAAAATCGAGTAAAATAGATAGCAAATGAGCAATTTTTCGCAATAAAGTACCTACACATACGGATGCATATGTAGATGTGCACGCATACATACATTGCTAGTTTCGGATACAAAATATAACTAGGGCTTCGAAATTAGTTTCCTTAAAATGCTTCAAGAGGGCTCTCTTTTCCTATATATTTACTTTACTCTTTACATACGATCCTTACATTTCATCAAAAAAAAAAGATTGTATATCAACTATATATATATATATATATATATATATATATATATATACATAATTGCAAAATTAAACCAACAAAATCGCAATTTTAATTATTTTCCATACTTCAAGATGGGCTCTCAGTGACCTTGACCTTTTTAAAGAACTACTTAGTCTTTTTGATTTCTAAGTTTGATTCTTATTTTTTTGGCGACCTTCATTAAAAATGACTGGGCACGATTATTTTTTATTTTGATTTTTGTCCCTCCTACTTAAGTACTTAATATCTTCCAGTACATTCCATTCAATAAACAGTACATTTACACTTTCCCTAAACCTGTACAGTTCACAAAATCTTAAATTGTCAAAACTACGCAACGTATCTATTATTTTAGTGGTTTTTTTTTATTACTTCGGGTAAACCTTACAATAAGAGGTTTCATAGCACATTGTTTACTTATCAAATTGCCTTAAGACATAGGTATCAAAGTTTGAGAGCCACAATTTTACCAATTTTTGTATCCGGGTTAAGATCGGATACAAAAGGGTAGACACCGGACCTATTTCTTTGTGATACCTTATTCTCTTTCCATTAGAAGCAACTTTTTTTCACCATCCAATGTTCTCCCTTGATGGCAAAACACTCGTTACCCTAAAAAAAAGTATGTCTCATCTTTACACTGGTACAAAACTAAAACCGTTCTATATTGAAGATTACCAAAATTCAGGCCGAATCTACGGTTAAGTATTATTTAACGATTCGCTATGTACTTCAAGAATCTGTCACGTGTTGAGATCGCGTAAAAACATTTTTTTTATACTACGTCGGTGGCAAACAAGCATACGGCCCGCCTGATGGTAAGCAGTCTCCGTAGCCTATGTACGCCTGCAATTATTAATTAATTATTTTTTCACGAGTTCTCTCAATTGGTCCCAAAATTGTCCGGCATTATCCCAACATACTTTACCCAGATTGTCATTGCGATACGTTCTTCAATAAGGCGGCCCAAGTTTAGCCCCATCGTCATACAAGTTAAATAGATTGTAGTTATCCATAGGTATATTTATTTATACCTACTTACAAAATTTCACAACACACCATGATCATTCCCAACTTACTGATACGGATAGGTACAGTCAAGTGTAAAAATATGGGTGTACACATCTTACTCAAAAATATGTCCCATAGCATCTTATTCCAGTGTAATAAGAGCGTAGTACCATATTTATGAGACGATTCTTTCGATACATATTTTTGCACTTGACTGTACGACGACAACCGAAGCTGAGACATCATTCTTTTTTGCAGTTTTTACCTATATGGTAATTAATATCAATCAATCATTTATTATTTCGTCATCATAGGTGTAAAATACATTTAGTACAGGTGATAGGGTGTTTGGTATTAGGGTGTAATAGATACAGTATAATATAAAAATGAAAAACAATATTACGTGGTAACAACAAAAACAACTTGCGTCGGGCAGCGCAGAATAAATTCCATCTGGCTCGCGGGCGATGTCGACGGAACGGCGCGCAATGAGCGAGCGCACGAGTCTCGCGTCTGTGTGCGCGCACTCACACTTAGATAGCTCCGGCTCCCGCCCACCGCAGCGCGACAGAAACATAGCTTCAAAAATTCGAGATTTGAAAAGTTGCTCAACTAGGAATTGCTCTTAAGTACTTAGTAAGTTTTATTATGTTTGTTTATGTTACTGTTTTTATGTGATTAAATATAGGTATTTATACTTCAAAGCCGTAGCACATGATATTAAAAAAAACCCGGCCAAGTGCGAGTCGGACTCGCCCATGAAGGGTTCCGTACCATTTATGACGTATTAAAAAAATTACTTACTAGATCTCGTTCAAACCAATTTCCGGTGGAAGTTTGCATGGTAATGTACATCATATATAGTTTTTTTATTCTTATAATTCTGTTATTTTAGAAGTTACAGGGGGGGGGGGGGGGCACATTTTACCACTTTGGAAGTGTCTCTCGCGCAAACTATTCAGTTTAGAAATTAAAATTATATTAGAAACCTCAATATCATTTTTGAAGACCTATCCATAGATACCCCACACGTATGGGTTTGATGAAAAAAAAATCCGAGTTTCAGTTCTATAAATATGGGGAACCCCCAAAATTTATTGTTTTTTTTTTTTCTATTTTTGTGTGAAAATATTTATGCGCTTCACAGAATACATTTACTTACCAAGTTTCAACAGTACTTCAGTTCTTATAATTTCGGAAAAAAGTGGACGTGACATACGGACAGACAGACAGACATGACGAATCCATAAGGGTTCCCTTTTTTGCCATTTGGCTACGGAACCCTAAAAACGGGCAAAAATTTTCCTATCTTAGTTATCAGGTGCTAAAACAATACTACCATAAATACGTTCAAGGGCGCATTATCATGATTCATGGTGTGATAACACTGATAAGTTGTGCACAAGGTGTTATCAACCCAGTCTACCGTAACCCGAAACGAAGTACTGACTGACTAAGAATTTAAAAAATAATCTAATAGGTACTAAATAAATTTATTAATAAATAATGTATATACAAATTAAATGTAAGTTACAAGAATTATAACTACTTATAAAATAAACTAATATAACTAAACCTAACTCAAAAAGTAAAATAACTAAAATGTACACTCCAACCCTGTGTGATGGGCCTCTTGGCAGAGTGCCCATCACGCAGGCAGCATTCCCGCGCTGTATCGCAATAGCGAGTCTTTGCGCGAGAAAGCTGCCTGCACGAGGGTCTCCTGTTGCCTCCCTTAATCGTTTCCCGAGCTCCTTGTGGAGCCCATGCGCACTTCTTCACCACGGCCCGAGTGTCTCTAATAGGTATATGTAAGAACATATAAATAAAAAGTACAGTGAGGGATGAAAGCTTATATTAAAAATGCAATTTTTGCCAAAAACTTACTGCAATTTGAAAAATTTACTAGAAAAATGAAAATGACACCGGATCATTAATTGTTATAGCGATTTACACACCCATTAAGGAGAGGCTACTTAGGGTATTCCGATGCATAGGGGCAGGGATTTACTAATATATT
The DNA here is from genome assembly GCF_033807575.1 of Cydia pomonella. Taxonomy (NCBI): domain Eukaryota; kingdom Metazoa; phylum Arthropoda; class Insecta; order Lepidoptera; family Tortricidae; genus Cydia; species Cydia pomonella. The sequence goes on from NC_084727.1 coordinate 1,006,864, forward strand.
ATATAGTCAAAAAGTGATTTACCGTATTCTATGAACGCTTGAAAATTCTGGGATTTCACATGCGCGTTGTCATCTTATATTAGCTGTCAATCTTTGCAAATGTATATTCGAGGGGTCGGTAGTACAATTGTAAATAATTTATCAATATTAGACCGAGCTTTGGTCGGAAAATGCGCGTTTTCCCAGAGACAGGACTTGCTAGGAGAGAAAGTGCTAGTCGATTTTTAGCCCCCAAAAACCCCCATATACCAAATTTCATCACTCAATATAGATTCATATAAATTGACATGAATGTACTGTAATGCAATCGTATGTTGTGTAGTTAATAAATCTGAATCCTTACAGCCGCTTCCGAGATCCCCGAAATATAAAAATATATAAGAATTAATTGCTAGTTCAAAGGTAAATAATACGAGTTGGCACAGTAGCTGCTGACAGCCACTGGGTAGAAAGCGGCGCACACCTCTCCACACCCTGAGCCGCTCACGCAATGTTGTCCCCTTGTCGCTCCGTGCGAGCGGCCGTTTTCGGGGACCCATATTGTGAGTTGGCAAGTCACCACATGCCCATTTTGTCGTGTTTTTATAACATATGATCAGGGCAGGTGCCATAGTCACCTCTATAGTCTCGGTTACCAGTCCACTAGCAACTCAACCCAATAGCCCGGTTTCTTTTTGTACCTTTTTCTTACAATAGTCCTACACTAACCTGGGCTTGTCCTTGGGTGCACTGCTATAGTGTGAACAGGGATAATCGTCGGTTGGTGTCACATTACTTTTAGAGTAAATTGTCTTATTACAAGGGGCCTCTACGTGTTGGCTTCGGCCCCACGCACGCCTTCAAAATGCCCGGGACCCCATGGTCCCGTGAATTTGTAAGAGACATACAAATAATAATAATAATTCAGCCTATATACGTCCCACTGCTGGGCACAGGCCTCCTCTCATGTGCGAGAGGGCTCGGGCTATAGTCCCCACGCTAGCCCAATGCGGATTGGGAACTTCACATACACCTTTGAATTTCTTCGCAGATGTATGCAGGTTTCCTCACGATGTTTTCCTTCACCGAAAAGCTAGTGGTAAATATCACATGATCAAAGGTATAAGATACAAATTATTTATTCAGATTATTAAGACCTTGGATTACGCATAAATACAAAACGAATCTAGGGGTCCAGCACAAAGGAATATAGGTACTTAAGACCTCACAAACACCAACCGGTTTTAAATAATAAAGGCACTAACACAACAATTATTTTAACGATTTCACAAACTGGTAATACACCATTTGTAAACAGCTTTTAAAAGCCCTAGGTATTATATGTATAGTCTGTCAAGCCATTTCCGTCAGTAGAAAAAAGCGGCAAATTAAATAAAAAACCGGCCATGTGCGAGTCGGACCACGGATACAAACCTGTAGGTATATATTATTATATGACATAACTAAAAATTTAGTTTTCGCAATTTTGTCTTTATCTGTACTATAAGACGTTGCTTTGTACCAAATTTCAAGATTCTGAATTCACGGGAAGTACCCTGTAGGTTTTGATTTCCTCGCGAGTGTCGAAAATTTGCGGCATAAACGGCTGTATCTTTTGATTGCGTTGGCTTAGAAGTTTGATTTTTTCACAGCTCCAAGGGATAGGTAGTAGACCTGAGTATTTGATATAAATTCCAGCTTGACCTCCACGCGTTCCTGATAGAAAAGGTCTTGACAGACAGATAGACGGACGGACGGACAAGAACGTGATCCTATAATGATTCCTTTTTTTCCTTTCGACGTACGGAACCCTAAAAATTTAGGCGCGAAGAGTGATCACCCCATATAATTTTTTTTAAATAGTTCCGTGAGACACATTCATGTTAAATATGTTAAAACGGGTCACTCACGTAGTTTAAGTCGAAAACGCTCCACATGTTTCACTCCATACCGTGGAGTGTCGTCAGGAGCTTGCGTTGACGGACCGGCGTAGACTGCGGGCCGCAGCCCTCCGCTCCCGACACCCGGCGCGGGCGCCGGTGGCGGCAGGGGAGGCGAGAATCTACCCTCGTTTACGGCATTGTTGTATTATATGGTCAGTATGGAGTGAAACATGCGTATACAAAAGCGCTGGGCCGTATTCTTGTTTGCCATAGATGTAGTATAAAAAAAATTGTGGCATCCAATACGAAGACGGTCTTACCGTGTGACGACCCCCTCCTGTATGATGTGTGCGCAGTCGATGTCTCTGTAGCTGGCGTCTATCGCGTCCTTTACAGGAACGGCATCCAACATGAAGACGGTCTTACCGTGTGACGACGCCCTCCTGAATCTTGGCGGCCAGCGCGGCTCCCACTTCTTTCTCATTGCCATAGATGTGGGCGCAGTCGATGTGTCTGTAGCCGGCGTCTATTGCGTCCTTTACGGCTTGCGTCACCTGTCCGGGCTGGGACTGTGGACAAATTGGAAATAAGTTAGTACATAGGAACCCTTTGAAGAGACTAGTTTTTACGAAAAATATGTACCAATTCATATTAATCCATAAATTTTCCAAGAACATGCACTTATTATGTTTAAAAACATATAAAAAGTAAAAAAAAAGTGGAATTGATTAAATTTGTGTAAGATTTTTTCCTCCTTATGACCTCAGGCATACGTGGTTAAATTTTTCCGTTTCCTAGCGGGCACCTTGTATAGTAAACACCCCTATAATGGAACAGGCACCAGTAATGGGAATGGTATAGACAAATCCTGTAAAACAATTATTTACCATCAGTGTTTAATCGCTGGCAACATTTTACCATAAACAAGAGCCAAAAAGCTGCTTAAGTTTAATTTTTCATTGATATTTGTTATTTTGAAAATGAATGGCGCCATACATTCCATGATTGGAGCAAAAAACCACAGTTTTAATTGGTTAATAATATTGAAACCAATTGCAGTAGCTTTCATTAAATACATAGAAAACATAAAGGACGAATTGGACATTCAACTTTTAAAGCGTAAAGCGGTAGAAGTTACCAGGTGTCGGTGAAATATCACAAACGCTCCAAATTTTCTCTTAAATGTTCCATTATTGGTGCCGTTAGCATAGTGTAAGTTATGGGAATCAGATTTAAAATTAAACAATTTAATTTTATATTTTAACGATGACATACACTTATAATAATATCTTAATCTTTAGACCGCCATTTCTCATAATAATAAAAATATCTATTGTCGCTTTTTGTGGGGGCCCATCTTGTGGGGGCGAGTCACCGTCTGCCGGAAATAAAATTGAATACCGTTTTATTAGGCAGGCGTCCGGTTTTTTATCCCATAGCCCAGTATTTAGTCCATCGCTTTCACCCAATAGCCCAGTTCATTTTAGATTCCATCAACCCTCAAATAGTCCTTACACTCTGGTGGGTGCTGCCTCTGCGTGCGTCCCATGACACGGGCAAGGGAAAGATCCGCTAGGTGTACCCCTTACATTTCATTAAAGTGTCTCTAGGTGTTGGCTTCGGCTACGCGCACGCCTCCCAAAGGTCCGGAACACCATTGTTCCGTGATGGGAAAGACATAAAATATCTATAATCTTGCACAGACTACGCGTGCGGGGGGGGGGGGGGGGGGGCTGCGGAGAACGCGGCGAAACAAACACATTCCTCATTTTATGCCTCTTGCTGTCAAGTAAGCCGGGTCTTGGTGTTCCGAGGCAAAGTGTTTGGTGAGGGACCTAGGTAAACGCTTGCGAGATAGGGGTTGCGTGCCTAGGTCTGGTTCGTTCGTACCTGATGCAACGTGGTATACGTTGGACCAGGTACGAACGAACCATCACTTTCTATAGGAGTTATAAGATTTAGTAACTTTTTAGTACTTTGGAGGACAATTTCTCCCAATAGGTTGAGTTTGGGCAGTTAAAAAAAATACGTGTCCGTTATTTTAGACTACTCTATAACATATATAAATATTAATCAAATCGGAACCGGACAGTTGGGTACCTTTCCTTGTCAGTATTTATTTATTTATTTAATCTTTATTGCACAAATGAAAACCTTATAGTACAAAAAGCGGAGTTAATGCCATGAGGCATTCTCTACCAGTCAACCTTACTATTAGAGTCAGACAAAGATAAATTGACAGTGATTTTAATAGCCCAGTCTCTGCTAGTGTTAAGTAAACGTCATAATTTAATAGAATAATGACGTTTAAAATAATACTGTCTGGGCCGCCAATATTGCTGCTAACTAATCTTGATCAGTACCCCTAGTGTAACTTTGATCGACATCATAACGTGACGAACGCGTTTGCGTTAAGTCTCATTTTGTATAGGATTTTGAGTTTCCAAAACGTCCCGCTTGGCGCGCTCTTTCGAAATCCAATACAAAATGAGACTAAACGCAAACGCGTACGTCACGTTTGGAAATCGAATTTATTTACACTAGGGGTACTGTACCCCTAGTGTAACTTTGATCGACATCATAACGTGACGAACGCGTTTGCGTTAAGTCTCATTTTGTATAGGATTTTGAGGTTCCAAAACGTCCCGCTTGGCGCGCTCTTTCGAAATCCAATACAAAATGAGACTAAACGCAAACGTGTACGTCACGTTTGGAAATCGAATTTATTTACACTAGGGGTACTGACTCCAACATTATACTTGGATTACTTGGTTACATTTAAAACAAAATCCTAATGAGCGTGCCACTGGACGGTCAAATCAATCCTAAAAATCTATTTTCATATCAGCAGCTCGAATAAGCCTGCTTTCCTCACTCCAGGAGTGAGACAAAGTAGCTTTTTTAATTTAGTGAAGGCCATGAATATTTCTAGAAGCTTTCGTCATAACGATGATGCCTTTCATTCATAAATGTAAATAAATGTGGTTCATTTTACTTGATGTTGAATTTTTTTAACCTTTAATATGTTCTCACCACTGAGGTGAAAAGTATGTGTCACACGAGAGCAAAGTTATTTTACATCTCGTGTTTTTGAGTCCCTCGTTACGCTTAAGATTCTAACTAAGAATCACTCGCTTCGCTCGTGATTCATTTATGGAATCATTCGCTTACACAGGACTCAAAATCAACACTCACAAGAAAAACCAACTTTCCTCTCTTGTTGCACAATAGTTATTTGTACAACAAGAGAGCAAAGTTTGATATTTCTTCGAGTGCTTGTTTTGAGTCCCGTGCAAGCGAAAGATTCTATAATAGATACCGTTGAATTACGTATGCACTTTTTTGTCTCTTTCTTTTTGCTAATGACGTGAAAGGGATAAAGACAATAGAATCCAATTATTTCGAACTTGAATTAGGCCCCGCACGTTGAAATGGCATTCGAATCTAAAGGTCACTCGATGAGCAAAATGTGATTTTGCTCACTGTTTTTAAGCAAATTACCCTTGTTCGAGCTGCTGACGTGAAAATAACTATTTTAATCATAGATTGTAAACTTATTAGCAGAGGTCGGGAAGGTTATACCGCAAAAACAAATACGAGCACGGTAATAGAACGAGATAAAAACTTTGGACAAGTTTTAGTTGTGGTTATCCTGTTATGAATACAATATAGAAATCTTATCAATTCGACGACCGGTTTGGCCTAGTGCAGAGGTTCCCAATCTTTTTCAACATGCGGCGCAGTTACAAGTTTAGTATTTTGCAACGGCGCCCTTGTAAATTTAAAATCACGGTCGAAAAAGAGTGACACGACGCTATATTATTTACCGATGCGAGCGCTCAAATAGGTATCCGCGAATATTTGTGGTTTCGGATAATGATAGAACTCACGGCGCCCCTCTTTACTTTCTACGGCGCACCAGGGCGCCGCGGCGCACACTTTGGGAACCCCTGGCCTAGTGGGTATATAGTGACCCTGCCTACGAAGCTGATGGTCCCGGGTTCAAATCCTGGTAAGGGCATTTATTCGTGTGATGAGCATGGATATTTGTTCCTGAGTCATGGGTGTTTTCTGTGTATTTAAGTATTTATATATTATATATATCGTTGTATATATAACAATATACATAATGGATATATACAGATGATTACTATAACTAGCTTATATCTAAAATAGGCCCTTGAGGCATTGTACCAAGGATGCTGGCGGCATTTCCTCGTTGTATCGCAATACTGATACGTTGTGCTAGGAAGCCGCCAGCTCTTCGGTCACCAGTTAGTTATATTATATTAATTAGTAGGTATTTAATTTGTAAATAGTAGGTAGTGATATCTTATTCTCAAGTACAAAGCCTGCACCTAACAAAAGTCTCTTTTTGACCCAGTGGTTGACTGGTAGAGAATGCCTTAAGGCATTAAGTCCGCCATTTGTACTTAATATTTTATGTGCTATAAAGTATAAATAAGTAAATAAATAAATAATAATATAATAATAATAATTCAGCCTATATACCTACGTCCCACAGCTGGGCACAGGGCGGCTACGGGGAAAATCGAAATTCGTCAATTGCGGGCATTTTTCTCTGTCACTCTGATTACGTCTTACGAAGAGTAAAAGAGAAAGATCCCCGCAATTTGCGAATTTAGGTTTTCGCGGTAGGCCCCCAGGCCTCTTCTCATGCGCGAGAGGGCTCGGGCTATAGTCCCCACGCTAGCCCAATGCGGATTGGGGACTCCACATACACCTTTGAATTTTTTCGCAGATGTATGCAGGTTTCCTCACGATGTTTTCCTTCACCGAAAAGCTAAATGAAATAAATAAAATAATTTAAACTTACAAGCAACCATTGGGTCAAACAGAAATTTGTAGTTAGTGCAAGATTGTACAGTCAGCATCAAAAGTAGCGTATCAAATAACGATTCATAAGTATCTACCATTCTGTAACAGCTTAACAAAAAGTGATGTCCTTAATATAGAACAACTAAGACTGTAAAAGATATGCTTTTGGACGCGAACTTTAGAAATTTATCTATATTTGGAAAAGTTATCCGGAATATCAGATACTTTTGGCGCGTTGTTTCATCCGCTACTTTTGATGCTGACTGTACACAACGAGAGGGAATATGAAACACAAATCAAGTTATTCAAAAACTTCTTCCTCGCGTTGTCGCGTTGTCTAAATCGCGAGAAATAAATTGACTGTTTCATACATTTTGGCTGTCTGACCTTAAGGTGGTTCGACTAGGTTACCCAAAGCTTAAACCTCACTAGATGGCGCCACAATTGCAAATTTTGAGTTTTAATTTTTTTGTGGAGTAGTCTTGGTATTTCTATTCTGTAAATTATGTTTAGCGCACTCTTTAAATAAATATTGAACTATTACAACAAACATTGAACACTTCATTGTATAAAAACTACCCCTTAATGTCGACAGAATGTTTCTTGACTCTATTTCTAAGTATCACTCACACATTCAAACAGTCTTACTGGGATCCTTGTAGTAGACAATTTGGCACAGCGTGAGTAGGCTTCAATAGCGTTGCGGTATGTACGTGGAAATACATGCAAGAGGATGTGGGTTCGAGACTCATTAATTTTTTTTTTGTTATCAGTATTATCAAGTACCTATTATTAATAAATTATTTTATGAGAAATATGAGCGTTTTCCATAAAAATATTAAAAATCTGATTCTCACGCATCATGATATTTTTGGGTTCTTCCAACTCAGAATCACTAGCATAATCAATCCTCGTGCTAAAAAAACCCGAAAATTTGTATTGAAATTTTAGTTTTACATTGAAATTTCTTTCACACTAAAATGTGACGTAATGGTATGGATATTTTAGGATATCTTTTTTTAATGCTAGGGTGGAGAAGATTCTAAGTAGAATAAACCTAAGAAAGTCCAAATTTGTAAGTTAGATTTTCCGGTATTTTTTTCAAAAAAAAAACGCTGTTTTGTTCTAAAATTAAAGCAATCCCTTACTGCCCAGCCTTTAAAAAAGTAGGTAATATTTTACAGTAGAATTAAAACATTTTTTTTACGATACATTTAATTAAATTACAGTGAGTTACAAAATTGCATGGCCTTCTATTTATAACCATTATAAAAAGAAATGAGATATTTACCATGTTTGTTTATATTATTGATTTCCCGATATTTTGACACAACTAGAAGTTTCACACAATGCCTAGAGATAGAAAATTATTTATTTATTTTATTTATTGTCAATTTCATTCAACGGATCACATCATATCCAATTTATGTGTTTATGTATTTCATTGTTTTCTACCTAGTTGGTTATTAAATTCTGTTACTGCAATAATCTTTATCTACATAAAATATACCAACGAAAGTTTAATAAAGTATATATTACAATGAAGTACACAAAATCAGGAATTACATATGACAATATCATTCAAAATCGCCTCCTCTGGCTTTGACACAGGCCCTCAAACGACGAGGCTAGTCATCAATAGCGGCACGCACGATTGTCATGTCTAATTCCGTCACTGTCTTAACTATGGCCCGCTTGAGGGAGTTAAGATTTGTGTGGGGTTTAGCACAGGCTTTCTCCTCAATAACCTGCTATATGGCATAATCCAGGGGGTTAAGGTCCGGGCTGGAGGACGGCCAGTCTTCGTGGGCAATAAAGTCAATTTTGTTCCTTCGAAACCAGGCTCGAGTTGTTTTTGCCTTATGTGCAGGAGCTGAGTCCTGTTCAAAGATCCATGGCTGGTTTTGAAATAGGGTGTGGCTTAAGGGCTTCACTATTGGTTTGAGAACGGTTTCCAGTTTCCGGTTTTCACACCTTTTTCACAGAAATGAATCTGTGTTAGCCCTGAGTATGACACACCCAAAATCATGTTTGGCGGGTGCCCACATTTGTGCAACGCAATAGGGTTGTTTCCATCTACAAATCTTAGAGCATAATTGTATCCCAAAAAATTCTTTTGGATTATAAGAACATGTTAAACTACTTTTAGGGGACCTGTAATGACCATATTTTTGTAAATATTGAATTTAAAATATCTTTTGGCACACGTCACGTGACCAAACCCGAAACGTCATTGAAGATTCTGATGACGTCACAACTCTCGGATTGACACTGTTGACAGTTAGGCGATAAACAACAAATGACAAATGTCAGTTGACAGCTCGTATCTTCTACGTGTGTATGTAGTTATGTGTCAAACCATAAACTGTGACGTCACACAATTTTCAAAGAGCGTTTTGGGCGCGAAAGCATCTGTCAAAATATATTTTGTTAATTTAACATATTTAAAGCCGTTTTTAGTATAAAAGCTGAATTTTAAGGCAACTTTTAGTTAATATAGAAAGTAATACAAGCGTTTCAAGAATTTGGAATACGATTCTCTTTTAGGCCCCAATTCATTATATATAAGACGAGATAAGCGTTATTTGTGGTATATAATTATAGCTCACAAATCCACCACATTATGTCATTTTTTATTTTTTCGGTAGCATTTGTTTTAACGGAAATAAAGAGGTTGCAAATCGAGTAACAGAACTTCAGAACAGATATCATTTGATATTTACCAGTCGCTTTTCGGTAAAGGAAAACATCGTGAGGAAACTGGACTAATTCCAACAAGGCTTAGTTTTACCCTCTGGGTTGGAAGGTCAGATGGCAGTGGCTTTCGTAAAAACTAGTGCCTACGCCAAATCTTGGGATTAGTTGTCAAAGCGGACCCCAAGCTCCATTGAGCCGTGGCAATATGCCGGGACAACGCTAGGAAGAAAGAAAGAAATCGAGTAACAGAACTTAGTAACCAACTAGGTATAATAGTTATGATGTAAATGTCCATATCATGTTGGAGTCATATATGTATTAGCCAACTAATTATTCAAGATCAATACACTTAGCTCCCTTAGGTATTCGCCTAAGTACAATCTCGGGCAAAATTGAGTTTTATAAAAGTGAACTAGTTTCTAGGTCATATTTTCTATGAATTGGTCATTTTTGTAGACTCCAATTACAGTTACACTTTTCCTGGTTTTTCGCGGACCAAAATATCGATGATTTTTGTAACTTGATTTAGACGTTGCTATCATTTTCAATCCAAAAACACATAAAATCACAATTCAGAACATGCGGCAGCGTTGTTTTCTATCAAGTACCTCAAGCACCAGGGCGGCTACCGGGAAAATCGAAATTCGTCAATTTCGGGCATTTTTCTCTGTCACTCTAATTACGTCTTAGTGAGAGTAAAAGAGAAAGATTCCCGCAATTTGCGAATTTAGGTTTTCGCGGTAGGCCCCCAGGTCCTGTCAAGTTTCAGCAGTGTTGCCAGGTGAGCGGAAGAGAATTATCGTACTTGAGTGTCAATATTATTGTACCGTTGAAAAAAATATCGTACGCCAATCAAAAAGGCAGCCCCTAAAAATTTCTTGCAAAATAAGCTTAAACTTCCAATTAATAATAAAAAAAGACAATTTTCGTCTAAATTGCGCAAAAAATCTGTTTATGTTTGTGTATTTTTGGGATAGACTCAAACGGTATACAGGAAATTGTGACATTTTAAACTTTAAACTTACACCAAGGAGCCGAACACCCAAAATATACTAATTTTAGCCTATTTCTGAGAGAAAGTGTCATATTTTGCTTCCAATTACTAGACTTTTAAGGTGGCATCATCCAAGGGCTGAAATTATAGTACTTTAGTGTACGATAATGCTCTTTGGAACATTACGTCATACCGGGGCCCAAATTATCGTACATGTACGACAATTATCGTACGCCTGGTCACACTGAGTGTCAGTGTCGACAGAGTCAGCTAAAAACGCGTCAAACATCGCAACGTCGCGCCGATGCATGGAGTGGCAACGCCGCAATGTATTTGTACACGACATTTGTCACACACACATGAGTAAAATTTATAAAAATATAACGTTGATTATTGCATGATTTCTGTATGAAACAAAGTTTTTCTATTAATTTAGCGCAAATGAATATTCGAAAGTAGATAGATGCGCAACTATTTATGTAATAATATTGTGTAATTAATTAATAAATAGCGATTGTTTTTTGTATGAAAATCGAACCACCTTAACACACTCCGCTTTGCCTCGCCTGGCTCGCCTATACAACACGCATGCTAATACTTAATATTAAGAGGCTGTCAATACCTAAAGCGCGCACACTGTCTATTTATATCGGAGTAAATGAGATAGCACTGTCGCATGTTACTGGGCCTGGGCAAGGGAATAATAAGAAAAATATTTAAATAAAAAAAAGTGGATTATTAGTGTAATATTTTACTCAACCACAGTTTAGATATAAATGTTTTGAAATTGTGATTTTAATTGCAGACCCATAAGTCAAAACAATAAAGACATAAAACCGTTTAATTGTGATTTTAAGACCAATCTTTGCAATTATTTTCTATCGAGCCAATTTCGTTCAATCATGTATCGAGTACAACCACGGTCTTTGAAATATAATTAATATGAACATATATTTTTCTTACTTAACTAAAACAAATAGTATTTCTTAAAAAACTGTTTAAGTAACATCAATTTCAAGGACATTGGGTGTTGACAGCCTCTTAATATTCCTTCTTCGGATGTGTTTTACGACAGTGCAGCCTCATTTAAAAACCAATTATTATCTGTTGACAACCTCGGCTAGCTCGGCTACCTTAGTCACTGTTGTGTAGAAATTTTGTTGTTAGTATTAAGTAGGTGTTTTGTCAATTATAATAATAAGTACCTGGGCGACCGAGCTTTGCTCGGTTATAACTATTTATTGTAATATGGTGGTCTATAGGTGATAATCTTAACTACATTTTTTTACTAAATTAAACTTGTCTAAAACAATAAAAATTTAAAAAATTATATATAAACTTAAACATATAAAAAAAAAACAAAAGTTAGTCACCGGGCGAGATTCGAACCCGTAACACTCGTTTAGCAGTCCGGGTCTTAACCCGCTGGACCAGACGGACAGTGGCCGGCAACACGAAATTAGCGACCATATTCTGAGTCGAAAGAAAAACGCATGAAAACTCGAAAACACGCGTTTTTCCAAACATAAGACTAATATAGATAGATTGTATACCCCCAAAAACCCCCATATACCAAATTTCAGCGAAATCGTTAGAGCCGTTTCCGAAATCACAGAAATATATATATTTATATATATACAAGAATTGCTCGTTTAAAGGTATAAGATAAAGACGTTTATTCAAAAAGTTTAAACATAGGTACATAATAAAAGTACACAATAATGCTTACAAACTAATTTATTGTATATGCTATTTGATTTGTGTTCTAGCCTAATTAATATATGAATATATGAGTGAATATACGAATGTATATATATATATATATATATATATATATATATATATATATATATATATGTATATGTACAAAATGAGACTTAACGCAAACGCGTACGTCACGTCACGCTATCGAATAAATTTACACTAGGGGTACTGATTATAAAGTATCGATCTCTGTTAGTTATAATTATGAGTCATATACTGTTAATATTTAAACAGCCTGTCGTTGTATAGAGAGTATATGGACATCCGTGGACGTTTAAAGATAATTTATTATTAAAGTAGGCATATTACAATGCTCTTATGAACGTCAAATAAAGCTACACCGGCTCTAACCCTACACCTCTGACCCGAGAGGATTTAATAACCCCCTTAATTGGAGGAGGGTATCCCAATATGGACCGGCAAGAAACTCGGCGTGACACATCTTTTCAAAACATTACGTCTTATATTAATATGCATTGAGAAAAAAAATACAATTTAGATTACTATAGAAATCATGCAAGTACATACAGTTGCTACTAACAGTATGAAACTATTAGTAGACAAAAAAACTAAAACTCGCTGTAAAAAAAGGTGACTATGAGGAATTATTTGTGGAATGCCGTATGTTGCCGGTGCATGAGGAAGTAGGGATGTTGCTGGCGTTAGAGCAGTTCAATAAAGATGAATTTAAAAACTATATTAATCGCCCTAGATTAACAAGAACAATAAGTAATAGTACATTACGATACAAGTGCGAAAAATAGGCAATTCGAAACGAGTGGCGATAAATTAAAACACGACCGAAGGGAGTGTTTTAAATCGACACGAGTTGCGAATTACCTATTCGCACATGTATCGTACAACGTTTTACAGTACATATGGCCCTTTAAATGTTCGACACAGTAACGTAATATGCTACTTCTCGCACTAGTGCTATAAAGTAGCCCCATATGTACTGTAAAAACTATATTAATCGCCCTAGATTAACAAGAACAATAAGTAAAAAATGTTAGAGGTTCCGTCGTGCCGTAATAATTATTATGGAAAAAGAAGTAGAAAGTATCTGGTCCCCAAATTGTATAATGAAATACCGTATGATATAAGGGAATGTAAATCATTTAGGATGTTTAAATGTAAATTGAAAACGTACCTATTAAACAAAATTAAATTACCACCACAATAAGCTATAAGATGTTCCGTACTTACTTATTAATTAACTAGGCAATAAGCTAACCCATCTGTATTTAAGGGAGTTCCCTCTGCCAACAAACTGTCTTGCAGTTTGGCAGAAGAAAATAAAATTGTAAAATCAGGGTTTTTTTTACCAGAATAAATGTTTTTTTTTATTTTTTTATTTTTTTTTAATAATAAATCATACAAATACGTAGCTATTTTAGAAAACTAATCGAATTCTTGAAAAAGGAAAATAAAAATAAAATTATTAACTAATAAAAATGGGACTTAATCGCGTATTAAGTTTTAAATTTACCTCCGACGATTTATCGACAATCGAAAAATCGAATATCGTTAGTGTTGTGTGACGACAAAGTAACGTCCCTAGTAGGGAATGCAATCTTGATCTTGCAAGATCAAGATTCCACCAAGATCTTGAGTGATTTTCCAAGATTCAATCTTGAAGGCCATCAATCTTGAATTTTGAAATCCCTTTCGCGATCTTGGCAAAATAGACCAAGATTGTAACAAGATTTTCAGACAGATCGCGCGTGAAACGTCATACGTGTTCATACCTGCGCGGCAACGCGCGAACTGTCTCGCGGCTCGCCTGAGCCGTCTCACGCGCCGCGCCGCGCTCGGCCGACCGTCTGACTGGCGACTAGCAACAGAGCGGGGTGTGTGTGTGTGAGGCGTGGGGTCGCGGGACGAGGAATGAATCGACCAATCACGTTCTACAATCGCGCGGTGCGCCGAATTTGTTTATTATTTAGTCGCAATTTGACAACTTTGCGACTAAATAATAAATTATGATCTCATTGCATTGTTGGCAAGAAACAATCAACATTTTAATGATTAAAATAAAATAAATGCAATAATGTATTGCATTTATTATTATAGTCACTAAAATCTTGATTGTTTCTTGTTAATTTTTGAAATAAACGTTGATTATTGTGTTCATGGAAAGTTGTTTACTTTGAAAAGTATACTCAATTATATAAAATAATCCAAAAATACTGGTTACTCTCAATTTACAGAATTTGACTCAAAAATAACGCCTTTTTTAATTATTCTGCTCAATCTGGAATAATCCCGATAATCTTGATTCGAGACCAAGATCTTGACCCGAATCTTGACAAGATCTTGAACTGACCAATCTTGATTCCGAAATGAGACTCCAAGATCTTGAATGGTCAATCTTGGCCCAAGATTGCATTCCCTAGTCCCTAGTGCGCAGAATGTTCAAGTCAATAAACAAGATCAAGTGCGGGTAGTTCGAAAAACTCGCGCGGCTAGAAGATGTTGGTGTCAACTTTAGCCAGTCTTCCCCGAGACCACGGGGACAACGCCGTCCTCGAAACGTCGGAGGTAAATTTAAAACTTAATACGCGATTAAGTCCCGTTTGTTTTAGTTAATAATGTGTAAAAATCGTGAAAGTTTAAATCAGTGAAAAATAAAATTAATAAAGAAATGAGAATATACTGTCAGTTTACTCGTTACTCTATTCATTATGATAACAAAACTGCTAATAAACCGTGGAATGAACCCGTAGTCCCGTAATATTCCTCTCGGCTCGGAACTGGTTTATAATATACCGGTATAAAACCGGTTTACCTCCGAACTTTCATATGAACGCGAACATTTTAAGAACTTTATTGTAACCTAAAAAACCGATTTATTTGGCTAGCGACGAAACGGCCAGCCGGCCTACTGGTGCGCCGCGTAAACACGCGGTTTTTATTGCTCTAAACCGGTTAATTTGACAAGTGGTCTCTTAAAAATAACGGTCTTTCTACTGAAACCGAAATTAAAAGGTTTTGCGTCAAGTACATGATAACCGTTTGGAAATTTAACCGGTTTCCGAGCCTTAGTAAAAAGGCCCTGGTATGGAGGCCAGTACAGCTACCACCAGTTTGACTCTGATATATTCGCTAGCGTGTGCGTAAATTACTTATTTCATACATAATATATTATAGTTGTGTTCAGTACAACAATGGATTCAGGATGCTGTTGGGACTGCCTCGTTGCAGCGCGTCAGGTATGTTCGCGGAGGCGCTCATTGATTGCTTTGGTGCAATAATACGCAAAAGTACTGCCTTCCTGGTGCGTCGCGTGCGTGACAGTTCCAATCCAACAGCCTCTTGCGCCTAGTGTTAAAGTCGCTTGCTTGCGCCTTCTGGGAGGGTGTACATATGGGATCCAGAGGCTTAGTGTATAATTTATTATGATTTAGTATAGTAGTTAACTAACATAGGATTAAGCGATAGTACACTAACACTATGGCATGGTCCGAAATAAATAAATTGAATTGAATCGAATAAATGTCATGTTAAGAGGGAAGAATAGCTTTCGAATCTAACGAAATAACGGTATTTTTTATATGAAATTCTATTTCAGGAGAAAACGTATCCACTAAGTCTTAACAAATCACTTTGATTTTGATGTCGATCGCTATCTTCGAGACTGATAAACCTAGAATATATCATAATAGATATATTCTAGGTTTATCAGTCTCGATTTTTGAATTATTATTTTTTGAAATTAAAGTATAACCTATAAACCTAGTTTTTCATTGTGTCAATAACGTACTAAAAATCATGGAGAAAGGAAAATATTTAGAAGTGGAAAACATTTTCTCTTTTTGTATGGACTCTCAAGCCATAATATTATCGGATATAGATATAAGAATTATATTTACTTATTAATCCCTGAAACTCATAAAAAAGTGTTTTACAATATGATAAGTAGCATTGTAAAAAATAATACATACACACATAAATATCTTGTTAAGCCGTAATATTATCAGACACTTAATATCGGGCATTGCCTAGATTATGCCATAAGTGTAGGTACTTAATAAATCTAGGCCGCAATTATTAGACTATCATAGACATATGAGTCATTTGAATATGACGTACCTATGGCGGTGTAAATGATCATATTTCTGTGATAGTCTGATTGTGGCATTAGGCCCAGGGAAACCGGTTAAATTTCTTAAGAGGCTGTCAATACCTAAAGCGCGCACACTGTCTATTTGTATCAGAGTAAATGAGATAGCACTGTCACATGTTACTGGGCCTGGGCAAGGGAATAATAAGAAAAATATTTAAATAATAAAAAGTGGATTATTAGTGTAATATTTTACTCAACCACGGTTTAGATATAAATGTTTTGAAAGTGTGATTTTAATTGCAGACCCATAAGTCAAAACAATAAAGACATAAGTAAAACCGTTTAATTGTGATTTTAAGACCAATCTTTGCAATTATTTTCTATCGAGCCGATTTCGTTCAATCGTGTATCGAGTACAACCATGGTCTTTGAAATATAATTATTATGAACATATATTTTTCTTACTTGACTAAAACAAATAGTCTTTCTTAAAAAACTGTTCAAGTAACATCAATTTCAAGGACATTGGGTGTTGACCGCCTCTTAACCGTTACCATGTACTTGGCGCAAAACCTCGGTTTCGCTCGAAAAACTGTTTTTTGCAAAACGGTTCTCATGCGAACAGTTCTTGTCAAATTAACCGGTTTAGAGCAATAAAAACCGGTTTCTTCCTATGTCGATGTCCATGTTTACGTGGCACACCAAACCAACAGACCGGCCGGCCGTTTTGACGCTCGGTTACGATATAGTTCTTAAAGCGTTAGTGTTCTTATGATAATTCGGAGGAAAACCGAAATAAACCGATATTTTATAAACCGGTTCTGAGCCTTGTTTGCTCATCCCTTGATGTGACGCTCCACGGTGCCCTACATTCGGCAACAGACAGAAAGAGGTGGCGGCAAATTTCCGTAGAAGTGGCCACAGTGATAAAGAAACTGATGCAAGGAGGAGGGGGAGGGGAGGTATAGCGTTTTTTTTATATAATAAATTGCTCTGATAATTAGCTTAAGATAATTATATGTAATACTGTCTTACTATTCATAAGTGGTTGTTGCTAGGCCTACATGAATAAAGTATATTTGAACTGAACTGTACCCCTAGTGTAAATAAATTCGATTTCGAAACGTGACGTACGCGTTTGCGTTTAGTCTCATTTTGTATTGGATTTAGAAAGAGCGCGCCAAGCGGGACGTTTTGGAAACTCAAAATCAAGGCCTGTCGACTTCCTTAGAAAGATATAACGCTTCATAATTGCGCATGTGTGGTCTGACGCTCTGGAAATAGATACCAGTTATTAATATAAAAATATTTTGCTACAGCAACATTGCTCCTATCTGACTTTGTCTATTCAACTTTGGGACAAATAAAATCATTTTTATCAAATATTTTGATTTATGTCACACTACCATATGTAAATTATTATTATTTTATATAAATTATTACCTATTTCAGTTTGTCTTTGTCTATGTTCATAAAATCTATGGAGGTCAGAGGCACATATACCCTCCATAAAGCCTTGCACTTGGGTCTGGCCGGTTAGAACATAGACAAAAGTCTGCAATGTCAATGCTGTCAAAGTCATTGACGCAAAACTATTTTCATTTTCAAAACTATCAGTTTTCATATAAAATGATTAAATAACGATTTATGTTGTTGAAATAGATTTATTGATTAATTTTTAAAATTAAAAATCCACCGCACAGTATCTCCGCTCAGACTCGGTTAAAGTTTAATCCATTGTACTAAACTAAGAAACAACAATTATTTCAAGGTAAGAAATATTTTAATCTATAAATAAAATAAGTGTACTATTGCCAAATTCAAATATATAAATTTAATCTTACCACCCTCTTAAGTCGCACGGCCGCCCTATCGCGTCCAAAATTACAATCTAAATTCATCATAGATGTAAATTCTAACATTGTTTTAGCTGGCAATTTAGAATTCTGGTAGCTATTAGCAAGGTTAGTAATTAGGGACATAGGTTATAGTATTGTTTAAAATGTGACTGTTTTGTTTTAGAGGGTGAACGTGAGCAAAAAATCCTTGGGCGTCATATCATTTCCTTGGAAAGGCTCAAAATCAAAAGGCACGGATCCGCCACATAATTGTGACTAGTTGTAGTTTCCCGGTGACCATCAACAAGACCGCTGCACTGAGCTGTGGAGCAGAAAGTGTCCGACAATCGGATAGATGTAATAACAACTTTGTCTGTCATATATTCATGTAATTTTTAGTTTTTTGGGCTGATATATGTGATATGATTACAAGTTACACTAAGTGCAATTGTGGAGTAAAATCAGATGTGCCAAAGATCATGTTTTAGATATATAAAAATCTATATTAAATGCAATAAATAGTATATGTATATATATAAAATTGTTTTTATCATGAAAATTTTAATGACTTCTATTTATTGTTATGAAGGTGATCTGGGAATTAAAACATGCGCTAAAAATAGACAACCTAAACAAAAATAACTCCTTAAAAAAATCAAAAGATAATCACACGCACAGGATAGGTTAACTATTTGGTACCCACATCAATAATGAACCGAAATTACCGACCTGTGGTCTCATTGAATAAAATTCATATAGGTATGTAGATATTATATGGAAGTGTCACAGTTAGTTCAACAAGCCCCGTCCGATACATAAATTTGTATAAAAAATGACTTTTTTCCTGCCTATTGTATGTTTTTCGAACGAATTAAGCTCTTTTGATCCTAATATATAGGAATAAAAATATTTATAACTTGATAATAAACTGTATTGTTACCTTTTATATTGAATAAACTTTAAAATATAGATATCATTATCTCTTAGGACAAAAGATGCCTGTGATTTTGATTAATATGTAACATAATATTTTTTTATTTGATAAATACTAATTTAAAAACCTCACCCCAACAAAAACAAAAAATGAAAAAATACAAAAAGAAATTCCGTCGCCGGGATTCGAACCCAGAACCACTAGCTAGAACTGGATCACTACCTACCAAAACCCGCCAGGCTAAACCGGTTGTCAATTTTAGTACTGAGATACAAAGAGAGCGCCACTAGTATAAACGAACTTTTGAAGGGGGCATTTTTTTGTATGGAGTTAGCGTTCTTCTCCTAGTGAGTATTATATTCTTTGCTCAAAATCCTATACCATAAGAGACTTAACGCAAACGCGTTCGTCACGTTATGATGTCGATCAAATTTACACTAGGGGTACTGAACGTTACCCTGCATACGATAAAAAACCGTAGGTATAATTTTAGCATCAAAAAGATATTGATAATAGCCGAGGAATTTGACTAGCAACTAGGTAGTTTTGTAACAAATAAAATAACTCTACAAATATCTGCTGCTGGAAACCATCGCGAGCGCAGACTTCTGGGCGAAAGGTGTGATATTTCGGCGGTTTCGTGGGAATCTGCCGAATCCCGCACCAGAACAGGCGGCGCAACCGAAAACTGCGTCGTCAAAATGATATTTATATTTTAAGATTTTTATATTTGTATGTATGTTAGTCTGTAAGGTATGTATATATAGGCCATAGTTGCCTGAAAATAAATGATATTTAATTTAATTTAATTTAAAATATATCTGTAATAATCAGTGATCGGTTTTTTGGATTCGACATGGGGTGAACGACCTCAATCATTATGTTAGTATGGATATGCCCCGGGAATCCGGGCTTTATGTTGTTAGAAAAGGCAAAAAAATACAATGTGTTTATTTTATTACACTTTAAAACATCTAAGTAGCTGATAGACGAGTACTCACTCACCGTTCTTTTGTCTAAATCGAACAAATGAGCACAAGTGTTTACACTGACAGCTCATTTGCTGCCTCCAAAGCGGCACATTTTGTACCGTTTGGATAAAAGTTCGGCGAGTAAGTACGCGTGTCTATCAGCTAATATATCGTTACTACGGGTTAATTGTTTGAATCAATGAATTCGTTGTCAAAAAGTGAATTACACTTCGTTCAACTGAGAGGCAGTTTGAGAAAAACAATGTCCACAATGTCAAATGGTTTTATTGCTCACCAAAAATAATTAGAACTGAAATCCAGAGAAAATAATGAAATGTCAATGTCAAGATTTTGAAGTATTTTTTCCATCATGACAGTTATATAAGCTAATACTTTCTGGAGGTTTTAATATATTTTGCTTTAAATAAAATGTTGAGATTAGGAAAAGAATAGAAGTTTTTGTCTCAACTGGTTGCCATGTAAGAGTAAAAAATTCCTTAGAGATAATTTAAATTGTTTTATTTTTGTACGGTTTGTTCAGTATCGCGGGAAACTGTCGTATCTATATTAATTTTTCTACTTGATATCCCGCGAGGGAGAATCCAAATAACCGATCACTGGTAATAATCTAGTAAGCTTATCATTGCTCAACTAGCAGTGATAACAATTTAGTCTATTATCAAATTGTTAGCTTTGATTTCAAATAGATTCTTATTCCAATTATCGAACAAACAAAGATTATAGAATAATAGTTTATCTTATACCTTTAAACCTACACCTACGTCCAAAATGGACTAACCCGCATATAAACAATAATGAAACTTAGTTTTAATTTCTGCTTTTTAGGGTTCCGTAGTCAACTAGGAACCCTTATAGTTTCGCCATGCCCGTCTGTCTGTCTGTCTGACTGTCTGTCTGTCCGAGGCTTTGCTCCGTGGTCGTTAGTGCTAGAAAGCTGAAATTTGGCATGGATATATAAATCAATAAAGCCGACAAAGTCGCACAATAAAATCTAAAAATTTAATTTTTTTTAGGGTACCTCCCCTACACGTAAAGTGGGGGTGAACATTTTTTTTTGCTTCAACCCTACAGTGTGGGATATCGCTGGAAAGGTCTTTCAAAACTAATAGGGGTCTTCGACAAACATTTCTTGATAAAGTGAATATATTCGGAGATAATTGCTCCGAAAGAAAAAAAATGTGTGTCCCCCCTTCTTTTAAACCATAAAATCTATTTAAAAAATGTAAACTATATTTACAGTACATATGGGGCTACTTTATAGCACTAGTGCGAGAAGTAGCATATTATGTTACTGTGTCGAACATTTAAAGGGCCATATGTACTGTAAAACGTTGTACGATACATGTGCGAATAGGTAATTCGCAACTCGTGTCGATTTAAAACACTCCCTTCGGTCGTGTTTTAATTTATCGCCACTCGTTTCGAATTTCCTATTTTTCGCACTTGTATCGTAATGTACTATTTTGTAACATTTATAGTTGCAAATAAAAGGCATAAAAGCCTTTAAACGAGCAATTCTTATATATATTTTTATTTATATATTTCGGGGATCTCGGAAACGAAGCGGTTTTGGTGAAATTTGCTATATGGGGGTTTTCGGGGCTAAAAATCGAGCTAGCTAGGTCTTATCTCTGGGAAAACGAGGATTCATGACTTTTTATACTTTTTATGTGTTTTCTGAGCAAAGCTCGGCCTCGCAGATATTAATAGTTTATGAATTGATATTTTGGTGATTTGTGCGTGACGTCTGGAGCACTTAGAGCGTACGAGCGACGCTACTCCTCATACTCGTATTATAGAATTAATAGTTATTTGTTTCACAAGGGGAGTTGATTAACCGGCGCTCGTGCTAATATTGATAAGCAAGCGACAGATTTCAGAATTGAAGCACGAGCATAGCGAGTGGTTCGAGAAGTGGAATCTTGGGCGTTGCGAGGGTTAGACCTGGGTTAGACACACTGCCTCCGAGTGAAACCACACCAACGCGAGGAAAAATACTAACTATGCAATACCAAAAAAATGAAACCAAATAAAAAATTATCATTCAAATTTTTATACAACTATGCGCAAACGATGCACATCCCTGGTGCGCCGGGTGCGGGCCAGCCCCAACCCAATCCTGCGCTCGATTGCCGAGAGATTTGACTGCCCATATTTGAGGCATTGTGATGACATGCATGTTTCTAGAAGTACCTATTATGTCTAACCACTAAGTAGGTGCTTCTAGAAACATAGCTGTCTTAGTAATTATTTAGTGATAAGTTTGTACATATTAACATAGCTGTAAGTGCATACTAACATACTTATGAGTCTAAAGTTACTTGAAATAAATGATTAAATAAAAATAAATAAAAATTCATTATTTAAAAGTCAATTCAACCAGCTAACATAAGGCAGCAATTCAAAATTTGCATCTGATTACTTTGCCCCACATGTGGATAAAATGCAACATTTATCAGTTGGTGTGGTGAAAAGTATTACATATTAACAGACTTCCAGATTTCAAAAGGAGGAGTACCTATCTTAATTCTGTTGTTTTTTTTTTAAATATTTTGTTACTCCATACTCTGTCAGTTCTAGACAGACTTTGAAAAAAAAAATTATAAGTGATTTTATAACATATAGGTATACATAATCTTTATACCGTTTTTGTAAAAACTTGTGTGCTAAATATACATTTCTGAGAATTTCTATATACTTAGCAATTTTGGTAACTTCTTGGTACAGTCGCCATCAGATATATCGGAGCGGCCGAGGTGCTCAAAAATAACTGAACACGCACTCTAACGCCATGACAATAGAGGTTTAGATATTTAAGAGGACCTTGGCTGCTCCGATATATCTGACGGCGACTGTACAATGCTAGTTTCAAGATAAAACTAGGAGAATATGAACTAACCTTCCAAGTCCCAAGTCCTAGGATCGGGCAAGTTTTGCCATTATTGAAGGTAACCACGGGGACAGCCATCACAAACCGGTGAATATATTAATAGTAGGCACGTCTGCATGTGTCGGCGTCGCGACGAAAACTGAGCGAGCGCGTGGTGTATTTATAAATAGGTTAAGTTAGGGTTCTGTGCGTTTCCATTGTACCGATCGATATGCTGTGTATGTATGTATGTATATACTTTATTGTACATAGAAATAAAAACACGAAAAACACAGTTACAGAGTAAATTAAATACAACAAAGGCGAACTTATCCCTGTATGGGATCTCTTCCAGTTAACCTTTGAGGAAATGAGTAAAACAGAAGTAACGGTGAATGAATGACAAACACAAACAAAAGTGTACAATCACTGAAATTAATGAAATGCACGTTTTGAATACACATTGATACAAATACACATAAATAGAAAAATAACCATAAAATATGAATTCGAACCAGAAAAGTAAAGGAAATTAAAAAAAGTAGAAGTACTCAATGGAACTAGGAAGTCGTAACCAAAGTATCGAAAAGCCACAATTTTTTAAGCTTCTCCTTGAGTGATGCTACAAATTGGGATTGCCTCACGGACACCTGCCTGTGCCTGTGTGTGTTGCCTGTGTAATGTGTAATCAGCAGACATAGAAATCCGCGGGGCAAAATTGTTTTACAAGTAGGGAGTTCCTGTATCGATAAACTCAACTATCGATGCTTTACTCTTAATAAAAACATATTTTTACAAGCAAACCCTTGAGTGATCACTAGTATATAGAACTAGCATCGATACTTTTATTAGTCAATTTATTTACAAATAATAAAAATATAATCATGTACAAATATGGAATCAATGAAATATTAGATACTTATTAGAGCTGTATACAACCTCTAAATGTCGAATTACACAAAAAACTATGATAAAAAAATATAACCAGCCAATACCAAAATTCTTAAGAAATGTAAAAGTCTCTAAATGTCAGAGATAATTCAATTATTCTTAGAGATGTAAAAGGTCTCCAGGACTTGAATTAATAAAAAAAATTAAACTAAAGAATAAATAATTATAAGACAGGTTAGACAGGAAATTAAATCAGACAGACAGTAACCGAATGAATCGATCTGCTTCCTCCGAGGGATGACCTTCGGGAACCAACTCAAATAGAACAGCAGGTAAACATCTTAACTGATGCCCTCGTAGACAGCTATCACAAGGCGTGCCCCTTAAACCCACCGGCAAGGACTGCCATAACGGGTCACCAGTGGTGGGGCCCAGAACTGGAGAGACTCCGGCGGAAAACCAGGAGACTCTTCAACAGGGCCATGAACACAATGGCCGAAGTGGACTGGGACAACTACTATGAAGCCAAGGCCAGGTACAAAAAAAGACTGCGGTACTGGAGATCCTTATCGTGGAGGAACTTCTGCAGCAGCATCGAAACATTAGACCAGGCCAACCGGGTAAGGAAAACTCTAGCGCACAAGCCCACATCACAACTGGGCTCACTGCGGAAGCCCGATGGCACATACACATCTTCCCCTGCAGAGACTCCCGGAAAGTGGGTTACCAGGAGAAGGGTAACCCACTTTCCGGGATGCGTAAGCCTCGCTGATGTAAATCAGCAGGACAAGGAATACAGCACAACAGACAACAACTGGCAAATGGCGCATAGAATCGTCACCGCTGAAAAACTCAGGTGGGCCATAGACAGCTTCCATCCCTTCAAGGCGGCTGGTCCGGATGGGATCTTCCCTGCTCTCCTACAGTGGAGTCTAGGACTCATCCAGGAAACTCTAACCGATATCATGGTAGCCTGCCTAGCCTGGGGGTACGTGCCCAGGAGATGGAGGGATGTCAACGTGATTTTCATACCAAAACCAGGTAAGAATGACTACACGGCTGCTAAATCCTTCAGGCCCATCAGTCTCACATCATTCCTGCTGAAAACTCTGGAAAAACTGTGCGACAGGGATCTGAGGGATCGAACGCTAAAGAACATACCGATGCACAACAACCAGCACGCGTACAGCTCAGGTAAATCCACAGAGTCAGCCCTACACATGGTTGTAAGCCGCATTGAGAGAGCCATCCACGACAAAGAACTGTGCCTCGGCACTTTCATTGACATCGAGGGCGCTTTTGACAAGACCCACTTTACCAGTATAGGGAATGCCTTGGAAAGCCATGGCGCGGAACCCGGACTAACAAAGTGGATCATGAACATGTTAAACAAGAGGATTATAAGGTATGCAGGTCAACCGCAGGCCGTAGCAGCGGTGAGAGGATGTCCTCAAGGGGGAGTCCTGTCGCCTCTGCTGTGGAACCTAGTAGCTAACAACCTTATAACCAAACTGAACGAGGAACACTTCTACACAATAGGCTACGCTGACGATCTGGCAATATTGATATCAGGTAAATTTGCCAGTACAGTATGCGACCTCACCCAGTCAGCTCTCCGGATCGTAGAACGCTGGTGCAGAGAATTTGACCTATCAGTT
The DNA here is from genome assembly GCF_033807575.1 of Cydia pomonella. Taxonomy (NCBI): domain Eukaryota; kingdom Metazoa; phylum Arthropoda; class Insecta; order Lepidoptera; family Tortricidae; genus Cydia; species Cydia pomonella. The sequence continues at coordinate 1,032,268 of NC_084727.1, forward strand.
AACCCCACCAAAACAGAAATGGTAATGTTCACCAATAAAAGGGCGCTTGGCAACTTTACCAGACCAACACTTTTCCAAACCGAGCTGCAGCTGACCGATGAAGTTAAGTACTTAGGACTAACTCTCGACAGTAAACTCAATTGGAACAATCACATCAACAAACGTATAGACAAGGCGGGAGTTGTCTTTTGGCAGTGCAGAAGGATGATTGGTAAGAGGTGGGGACTGAACCCGAAAATCACCCTTTGGCTCTATAAGACGATAATCCGCCCCCTACTCTGTTACGGTGCCCTGGTTTGGTGGCCAAGAACAAACATAGGCAACGTACGAGACAAGCTACAAAGACTCCAAAGGCTCGCATGCGCGGCCACCACTGGCTGCACGAGGTCCACTCCAACTGCAGCCATGGAGGTCATGTTAAACCTTCCACCGCTGCACCTACACATACAGCAAGAGGCCAGTCTCTCAGCGGTAAGGTTGCGAACCCTTAATATATGGTCTAACAGCATAGGAGCTCTCCACACAACATGCCTGGAAAAGGTATATGACGAATTTCCAGTGCTTAGGTCGGGAACGGATCGGATTCACAAACAAGCTATCTTTGACAAAAGGTACAAAATACAGTTATATGAGGACGACAACCACGAAGGACTCAATCTCCGGGAGCTGAGAATCTTCACTGATGGGTCCAAAACAGACAGCGGGTCGGGCTCCGGAACCTTCTCAGAAGACCTGAACATGTCAATCACCACACCGCTAGGAGCCCATAACTCGGTATTCCAAGCTGAGTGCATGGGCATCTTAAACGCGGCGGCTGCCATCATTGCAAGGAAGGTAGTAGGATCCTCCATCCGCATACTCTCCGACAGTAGAGCAGTCTTAATGGCTCTAAATAGCCATATAATTACATCCAAACTTATACACGAATGCCACGAACGACTAATGGAGGTATGTCATAATAATAATAAGATCACTTTACAATGGATCAAGGGACACAGTGGATCCCGGGGTAACGATGCTGCGGACGAGCTTGCCAGGCAAGGATCGGGTGCGGGGGCGATTGGTCCGGAACCGATTCTTCCGATACCGTTTAGCAAGGTACGCTCAATGCTGCTGGCACGTACAGGGAAACTACACACAGAACACTGGCTGAATCAGACTGGATGCAGACAGGCAAAAGAAGCCATGCCTGGCATCAACGGAAAGCTCACAAGGGCGCTCCTTCAACTAGGGAAGGTCCGACTGAGTATGGTAACCAGTGTCATAACAGGTCATGGACTATTTAACAAACATCTTTTCATAACAGGTGTCACAGACAGTCCCTTATGCCGAGGATGCATGGAGACAGAAGAAACAGCCTCTCACGTGGTGCTGGAATGCAGCGGAGTGGCCCCATACAGGGCAAAACATCTCGGATCCCCGAGAGACCTCCCTGAGGTCCTACTCAACATCAAAGGTTTGATAGGATTCCTCGAGGAGTTGGGCTGGCAAGAGTAGCCAACCCTCCACCCCCCCTTGTCACGCAAAATAGGCGCCAGTCGTCGAGTTGCGGAAAATCGCCCGAACTACAATACAATACAACCGAATGAAGTGTCTCACGTTAATGCAACTCAAAAGTAGAGTTACATAAGCTTAAACAGACCGGTCTCCAGAAACAGCACCCGTTCAAGTCAAGTCGAGCTCCAAATCAATGTCGAAGTCTTGATTTCCCGAAAGCCAGGAGTTCCAGATTCTCTCAATCCCGAATGGCGGAGGTTCGTTTCCCCGAAATGTTCGTGATCAAGTTACCGCGCAGTGTCCCGCAATCCTATCCACCAAAGGTTTGAAACTGACATATTCACTGACGTCTGCGTAACTTACTTTCTATGCATCTCGCACACGCTAGCGAATATGTCAGTGCCAAGCTCGTGGTGAAGCTACTGGAATACTCGACTCGCAGTCCCAGTGATCAGGACATAAGTTCTGGAAACTTGAAATTCTGCAGTCCAGCAATCCAGAATTCTTCCAGAACACCGGGATCCCGAAGACCCCGAAACCCTCAGGCAATAATAAATAAATAAATAAAAAAGCTTTATTTAGTTCCACACACAACAATATACATGTAATAACAATCACTGTCACTATTGCATGTTAGTATAAGTGACTAGTAGTTATAACTGTTTAGTGTATTAGATCTTCTTTCTTATTTTTTTGTTGTTTTCTAATGTGGTGCTGTTTGTAGATGGTTTTGCAATAAACTTTTTTCTATTCTATTCTTAATTACAGTAATTACTATTAATTTGTTAACAAGAACAGACATTATATATATATATATATATATATATATATATATATATATATATAATATAATATAATATATATATATATATATAATATATAATATAATATATAATATATATATATATATATATATATCAATGTGTATTCAAAACTTGCATTTTGATTAATTCCAGTGATTGTACACTTTTGTTTGTGTTTGTCATTCATTCATCGTTACTTCTGTTTTACTCATTTCCTCAAAGGTTAACTGGAAGAGATCCCATACAGGGATAAGTTCGCCTTTGTTGTATTTAATTTATTATTGTAGTATTTATTTATTTATTTTAATGTTATTATAATGTAATGTTTACCCAGGTATTGGCTGCTGTATTTATAAATGTTGTTATTTATTTTTCATGTCACTATATGATGTTACAATAAATGTTGTATTGACTTGTAAAAGAGCTCTTGAGGCCTACTTGCAGAATAAAGTTTTGAATTTGAATTTTGAATTTTACTCTGTAACTGTGTTTTTCGTGTTTTTATTTCTATGTATAATAAAGTATATACATACATACATAAATTATATAAAACATACAATATTAAAATATTATCAGTCGCACCAAAGAAACCGTACCCTAACCTTGCAAACGTATCTGACGTATATAACAATGGAATTATAGCTTCCGTTCAAGGACGAAGTTATGCGAAAATTGCTCTTATTTACGCTTAAAATAAAGACTAATAGCCAAGTTTCAACCTTTCATTGCATATAAATAAGGTTCAGTTTCGAATACGCTATAAATCTGAATTAAAATTACGAATTCAAATCTAATATCGAATTAATTTCTAAAGCTCGTATTACACTCGTTACTGGCATTATAAAAGCAACCTTATTTCACGTTGTTAGGTCTCTTTTTCATACTGAAGACGGAGGGTAGATATGGTTTTCGGTAGTCAAGTTGTTTGATAGTGTCCTAGGGTGGAAAATTTGAAGAGTCTTGGGTGTCCGTATTGAGTCATGATTCAAAATGTAAACAAAATGCTTGATTCATCAATCAAGTAAGTAGTCACGTTTTAGGGGTACCTATTTGCTGTGTTAAGTTCTTAATACCACGACGGAGGCTAACGAGCATACGGCCCGCCTGATGGTAAGCAGTCACCGTAGCCTATGGACGCCTGCAACTCCAGAGGTGTTACATGCGCGTTGCCGACCCTTTAAAAACCTGTACTCCTTTTTTGAAGAACCCCATACCGTAGACCCTCGGGAAAATAATCACCCATAAAAGAAACCCCTGCCTATTCTCCATAAAAATAATCGGACAGACAGACGGACATGACGAATCTATAAGGGTTCCGTTTTTTGCCATTTGGCTACGGAACCCTAAAAAGTGCGTGGCATAGAAAAATATGAGTAAAGAATGAGTGATAACTCCATACATCAGGTTTCTTACTTAAACCAGGGGGAGGAAACTAAATCGTTCGGGTTTTATCGGCTACGTTCGGCTCAGCATTGCTCCGAGCAAATATTAGGGTTGGCAGAACTTGACGTCCCTTTGCGTGCACCACCACATCTAATTACATTAATTTTGACAACCCTAAATATCCGAAAGGTGTAGTTCCATACATGGGACGGGACAAGGAAAGGGACAACATGATTCGGCCCTGAATCGTCGGAAACCTTCGGCTTTGTAGGAAGTCGAGTCGCTAGCCTATCGGTGTTCTATCGGATACATTTCGGGGAGTGCGCACAGGAACTGCACGACCTGATCCCACCTTCCCCTTTCCATCATCGGACATCCAGGCGTGGGGAGCGAATGCACCCGTTCGTGATAAACATTCCATTTGTTCGCACGAAACGGTTTGCCTCTTCTTTTTTGGTACGGACGGTTAAAGCATGGAATGCGCTCCGGCCATTTGTATTCCCTGATAAATATGACCTCGGTCTCTTTAAAGAAAAAGTGAATAGGCTACTACTGGACCGGTGAGCTCCATCTTAGGCCCTGTCTTCACTTTCCATCAGGTGTGACTAGAGCCAATCACCGATCAGTTTTTTAATTAAAAAGAAAGTGACATTTCTGTACGGTAATACAAGCATGACATGTCTCTGGGTATAGTATTTTATGCAATAGTTGTATAAGAACGGCGAACATTGTAAAGGAATACACCACGAGCATTTTTTGGCCTACTTATACAACGTTGCATACAATACTTTTCCTACGAGTCAACAAAAATAAATCTTAATTTAGGTAAACAAAGCAAAAGTATATAGCTAAGACACGCGAGCATCCCTTGTTACGCGCCCGGCCCGCCGCGGCCTCGTCTGTAGGAATAAGGACTCTTAAGCCCGCCCCTGGTCAGCTAATTGAACCGTATTATTCAGCGAATTATACAATTGACATAAAAAATGAGAACATTTAGTAGGTAACGAGAGTTTTTACGGGGTAATTAACACTGTAACAGATTAATAAATAACTTGTGTATCATGGAGTTAGTATTTACCAAAAGGGCCCGCCATACTCGTGCGCGAATCGAGGCGCGAAGCCGTGAACGCGAGTGTGGATGGCCCTCGCGTCGATTTCGCAGATTGTTCACGCCTTCGCGCCTTATTCCTCGTTTTTTGTCGGTATTTGGCCCGCGTCAAAGGAGACGCGAAGCGCGAACTTGCAAGACTCCACACTCGCAATCGCTTCGCGACGCGATTCGCTCACGAGTCGGTTAATCTGAACTGTCATAATCATAACCTTCTATGGCGGCTACTTGGTTATATTGGGTGCGAACTTGACCAACCAAAAAACAAATTTGACAGTTCCCAGTTTGAATCAGTGCCTTGCCGTAAGGAAAGAAATCTCCATATACCAAAAAGTGACATCAGAAAACCTTAAATAGGTGGCGCTACAATACCTAGAGTACTTGAACATAAAAATCAAATCATAGACAGCGCACTTCACAACGCCTAGGTTCTTAGCTACTCTAGCGCTACTCTGGAGAGATTTGGAACAATTATTTATAGCTGACAGCTGGACTCTTTTGCAACAGTTCTATCATAAGAGATTTCCCTCCTCTTAAATCCACACTCCATAGCCTTGCCGCAAATATGGAGTGTGGAATTAAGAGGAGTGGCATCTCTTATGGTAGAACTGTTGCAAAAGTGTCCAGCTGTCAGCTATAAATAATAGTTCCAAATCTGTCCAGAGTAGCGCTAGAGTAGCTAAGAACCTAGGCGTTATTGACGGAGTGAATTGCGCCGTCTATGATTTGATTTTTTTGTCCAAGTACTCTAGGTATTGTAGCGCCACCTATTTAAAGTTTTTTGATGACATTTTTGGTACATGGAGATTTCGTTCCTTATCTCTACCTTCCGTAGCCGCAAACTAAATCCGATCAGCTGACGCTTCGGCGCCATCTTGCCGCGAACCAAACTGCGAAATCGCCGTGAAGTGGTGCGAGTGTGGAGTCTACGTCAACGTCGCGGTATGTTCGCTCCGCGAAGTCGCGCCGCGATTCACGCGCATAGTCTGGAGGGGGCTGAAGAGAACCTTTTTTTTATTTATTTATTTATACTACGTCGGTGGCAATCAAGCATACGGCCCGCCTGATGGTAAGCAGTGTCCGTAGCCTATGTACGCCTGCAACTCCAGAGGAGTTCCATGCGCGTTGCCGACCCTAAACCCCTCGTTGAGCTCTGGCAACCTTACTCACCGGCAGGAACACAACACTAGTCTAGTCTAGTGTTATTTGGCTGTTGTTTTCTGTAAGGTGGAGGTACTTCCCCAGTTGGGCTCTGCTCTAGATCTGGAATGACATCCACTGGCTGTGCCCTACCACACAAAGTGAGATGACATTCGCAATGCCCAATACCTCTCTTACCTACCTTTACTTTTTAAGTCGGTTAATAAAGATACATCGTTTCATTCAGAAAGACGTGTGCTTTAGACCGAATTTTAATGCGATTAAAGGTTAGATTTGATAAATCTGCGCGTTATCGTGAATGACACTATCTATAAACCTGTTTTTACCAACAATACAAAAAGGTTTGTATGCACACACTGGCATTCATAATGACACGCTTTGACATTTAGACAAATCTATCAAACATAATCCTCTAGAATAATTGTTTACAAGAATATTTCTACGTGTTTTCAAGTTTTAGTTACAATTTATTTTTTATGGAAGTAAGTAAGCAGTCTTCAGTTTGATTTTTAAGGCCCCAACCCGCATTAACCCAGCGTGGGGAACTTCTAAGGCCCACACACGGAGCGTAAGAATAGGCGTCGCGTAAGCGTATAGTAAAAACGTTATGAGTACGAGACGCGTAAAGTTCTGGGCACCAAGCGCCGCGTAAGCGTAATCGTGTTATAAGTGAAATCCTATTAGTTAAAATCATGGCGTCACTGGCGTCAGATGTTTTCGGCGAATCTTACTTTGTCGTCAGATGGAGATTATTTATTGATGATTAACGTCTGAAGTTTTGTTTTTTAGGCCTGTATTTCGCTACGCCTGAAGCGCTGGTGGCCTAGCGGTAAGAGCGTGCGACTTGCAATCCGGAGGTCGCGGGTTCAAACCCCGGCTCGTACCAATGAGTTTTTCGGAACTTATGTACGAAATATCATTCGATATTTACCAGTCGCTTTTCGATGAAGGAAAACATCGTGAGGAAACCGGACTAATCCCAACAAGGCCTAGTTTACCCTCTGGGTTGGACGGTCAGATGGCAGTCGCTTTCGTAAAAACTAGTGCCTACGCCAAATCTTGGGATTAGTTGTCAAGCGGACCCCAGGCTCCCATGAGCCGTGGCAAATGCCGGGACAACGCGAGGAAGAAGATTTCGCTACGCCTGTCGTAATGAAGAGATAAAACTCATACGCTACGCTACGATGACGCTTCGTGTGCGGTCTTATTTGAACTTGTACGTATTCGTAGGGCAATAGGGACCGTGCGCGTTGGAGGGTCTGCCATCTTGTGGCCTGAATCGGAACCTTAAACATGTACATTTACACGTCACGTGTTTTCTTGTACATAGTAGGTTCTGCCATCATGTGGGCTACATCGGAACAATAAACATCACATTTACGCCTCGCGCCAAAAATCTGACGGCGCCTGTGCTGCCTCCTACAGTTCATGCACGCTCCCTATCGTTCTACGCGCGTATTACAATATTACAATACGCTTTCGCGTCTCTTAAGCTTATCCGCCGTGTGCCTAGGGCATATTGGCATAAAAAAAAAAAAATTCTGGTAAAAAAAAAACCCTGATTTTACAATTTTGTTTTCTTCTGCCAAACTGCAAGACAGTTTGTTGGCAGAGGGAACTCCCTTAAATACAGATGGGTTAGCTTATTGCCTAGTTAATTAATAAGTAAGTACGGTACATCTTATAGCTTATTGTGGTGGTAATTTAATTTTGTTTAATAGGTACGTTTTCAATTTACATTTAAACATCCTAAATGATTTACATTCCCTTATATCATACGGTATTTCATTATACAATTTATTTATTACATATTGCCATTTATTTATAACATTATTGCTTCCAGAATGTAGAGAGAAGGCAGTATCAGGAGGTTATGTTTTATAAAGTGCGACATTCTGACATCCGTTATTGAATTGGACACGCACTATAGGCTTTATTGGGATAGTTAATATAATTTTATGATTAATCGTAAAATTTGGCTAATTAAGCGTAAAATATAGTTGGGTCAAACACAAAACTGTCACGTCTTTCCTGAAGTCATAACCAAAAGTGAAAAGTAATAAAGGTTAATTCTCTTATGTAATTAATCCTTATCCACATTTTTAGGGTTCCGTACCAGAAAGGTACAAAAGGAACCCTTATGTTGCGACTCTGTCTGTCTGTCTGTCTGTCACATAGCTAAATATCTCGAGAACCGCTTAAGCTTTCGGTTTGAAATTTGGAATAGTTATGATCAAAGCTAACCCCGACACATTGAAAGTATTATTATTTTATTTTATTTTTATTAAGTATGAAAAATGCCCCATATGAAGAGGGGGCAAAATTTCAAAGTCTAGTGATTAGGTCAAGTGGGGTATCATTTGAAAGAGCTCAAATTGTACATTCCAATAAAAAAAATCTTTTTTTTCATAGAAAAAAAAATTATGAAGGGAAGTGTGAAAAAATACTTACCCCCTCCCCCTTATCTCCGAAGTTTACCGACGAAAAATTATGAAACTTTTACATAATAAGAACATTACTATAAATTTTACAGGAAAAATATAATCAGACCTCTGGCTTGGTAACTTTTTTTTTTAGCTTTATTTAACGAGCTTAGTCTAAAAGACGATGCCGCTCAATAGTTTACATCGAGAAGTGTTCTTACACTAAAACATTTAAAACCTAAACAGCTCATTATTTTCGTCTTTGGATGCCCACCATCACCATACTGAACAGAGCTCTAGCCTCCCTTGATTGAGAACTTTTTTTTTTTAATGAACAAAAAACCTTTCCAAATTCAGTTGCAATTTAACCAACTTTACGTGTGTTTATTGCACCTGAAATTTCTACGAGATTACATTAAATACACCTGTTATCAAATAAGAGATCAATTTTTGAAATTGCTTCACACGATAGAGAATTATCCTCGAAAAACCAACATACGTGCGTTACATCGCGTAAATACCTAAGTTAAACAATTTGTCGATACTTCTGTTCAAAAATCTTTCGTCTCTATAGTTACACTAGATAATTAAAATTTTGTACGGAACCCTCGGTGCACGAGTAAAACGAACTCGCACTTGACCGGTTTTTTATTTATATTCATTAGTATTATATATGGAATAATATTTACAACATCAATAAATTGCTCTGATAATTAGATTAAGATAATTATATGTAATACTGTCTTACTATTCATAAGTGCTTGTTGTTAGGCCTACATGAATAAAGTATATTTGAATTGAATTGAATATACATATAAGAATGTCCTTGTGTTTGTCCGAGTCCCAAATTTCATAAATTTTTGTAAAGATTAAAGTTATCGTCGAAAAATAAAAAAAATCTCATGTCCTACCACAGGTATGTCATCGTTTTACAGTGCGCAGTCAGAATTGCCCACATTGACATTATTTAAATTTCTAGCATCAAAAGTCAACCCCCGATCAATCAGATTCAGAAGAACTCCAGGCTCCTTCCAGCGGCAATGTGTTTCCAGTGCTGAGCTTCCTGAGCTGCGAGACGTATGACTTTAGCGTGGACAGCCTGCCCGATAGCGCGAGTCGAGATATCAGTCAAATGAGCCATGTTTACAGGCTGGCCAGTGGGTGGAATGGTAACTGAACTTTATTTCTTTTACCCCTGGAGTCCCGTGGACGCGTCGCGTTGATAGAAATGTGAACTCTAACCCCTATGGATAGGCACAGTCTCAGTGTTGAGTTTCCTGGGCTGCGGACATATGACTTTAGCGTGGACAGCCTGCCCGATAGCGCGAGCCGAGATATCAGTCAAATGAGCCATGTTTACAGGCTGGCCAGTGGGTGGAATGGTAACTGAACTTTTTTTCTTTTACCCCTGGAGTCCCGTGGACGCGTCGCGTTGGTAGAAATGTGAACTCTAACCCCTATGGATAGGCACAGTCTCAGTGTTGAGTTTCCTGAGCTGCGAGACGTATGACTTTAGCGTGGACAGCCTGCCCGATAGCGCGAGCCGAGATATCAGTCAAATGAGCCATGTTTACAGGCTGGCCAGTGGGTGGAATGGTAACTGAACTTTTTTCTTTAACCCCTGGAGTCCCGTGGACGCGTCGCGTTGGTAGAAATGTGAACTCTAACCCCTATGGATAGGCACAGTCTCAGTGTTGAGTTTCCTGAGCTGCGAGACATATGACTTTAGCGTGGACAGCCTGCCCGATAGCGCGAGCCGAGATATCAGTCAAATGAGCCATGTTTACAGGCTGGCCAGTGGGTGGAATGGTAATTAATTACCCTTGTAAAGGTTCGAATTTGGACCAATTAAATAATTAATTAGTCATAATCACAACCCCAAAAAAAAAAACTCGTACAGTCAGCGTCAAATACTTCGTAGCAGTCAAAGTGGCCAAATAGTTCGGTACACCATACTAAATATATGGTGTACCTAACTATTTGGCTACTTTGACTGCTACGAAATATTTGACGCTGACTGTACATTGTAAATATTTCTTGCGCCCATTACTGCTTAATCTCTGTCTGGCCCTTGGAAAATGTAACAACCGGAGACGCCTTGTCTGTAATTTTCTGAACAAAACAGTCTGCCGATTTTTTCGGGGGAGGGACACGTCAGATGTATGGCTATTTGTACATAACGTAAAAATAGCCATGTCAGATAAACGTACCATACAATACATATGACCATTGGCCGTGGTTTTCGACAGAAGGGTAAGCTCTTAAAGGCCACTCCAGTTGTTAAATCCTCCAAGGTTTGACCCGAAGGTTAACTAATAGAGAATGCCTTTTTTTTTTTTTTGACGAAGTGGGAATGCATTTACGCACAGTGTGTGGGACTCGCCGCTCCTTTCCCCTCTCCTGGCAAGAGGGGGGGAGAATTGGCCCTACCCACTAAACCCACTCCGGCGTTTCACCCACTTTGCCGTTTATGAGGGCGCACTGGGATCGATGACATTCCACCACGGCGCTCTCCGGCAGCCCCGGCTTATCGCCAAGGCACCCTCATAATGGAGGGGGGGATCAGAAACGCTTGATCCCCCTCCCCCGACAACGTCTATGGGGCCGTGCAGTGCGGGTTTGGTACCCGCTGGCCCTACTAAGGCTCGAGGCGAGCATGGGCTCTTCGCCCTCGACCCTGCCGCCTGAACTGAATAAATAAACACTCTTACTCTCCCGGCGGCAGCGAACGAGTTTCTGGGCTATAACCGCGGTAATCGAAGTTCGCCTTTTGCAGGCATTTTTCTCTGTCACTCTAATTACGGCTTAGTGAGAGTAAAAGATAAAGATCCCCGCAATTTGCGAATTCCGGTTTTCGCGGTAGGCTCCCTGGCTTCTGTTTCTGCTGGTTTCTATATGAAACGTCAAAAATTCATCGAAAGATCAGCGCTGAAAGTAGTTTTTTCAGTATAGATGTTTACTGTAAATTTGTTTTCATGGCTGCAGTTAAACAGTTTAATAATTTATTTATTTGAAACAACCATGCCCTGTGTACTTTTTATAATATGGTATAGTTATGTTATAGGTTACCCCAATTTGTCTATCCTATCCTATCCGTCATATAATAATATTATTCCAAAATTTGGTACAAAAGCAGAATGATCGGACAATACAAAGACTAACCATTCTTTTGTATTATTGCAGATCAAGAACAAAAATCTCCAGTACAGCCTAAGATTATTGTAGTGCAAACACTAAAGGGCCAATCACTTTTTAACACAGGTTGTGACAATGATAACACAGACGTACACCAAACACAGGATCCCAGACCAGTTTCGGCCGGAATCGTGGGATTAGTTAAAGATGCAAGTGGCAGGACGCTGCCAAAACCAACCGATCAGAGGTCTAAGACTGTCGAAAATAAAAGTAGAACAGAAAATATAGAAAGTACAGCGGATCATAGAGAAATCAGGGAATTAGAAGACATATCAAATGAAAGAAACGAGAAAGAAATAGAAGGCGAAACAAACGACGTTTATTTGGGAGAAGAAGACGCATCAAATCAAGCTAATTTAGAAGAAGAAACCATAATATATCAGAGAGACGTCGAAGACATAACTAATCAAAGCAGCGTAGGCGTAGAAAACACAGCGAATGAAAACCATGTAAGCAATTTTGAAAAGGACCAACTAGAACAGACAAGCTTTTCTAAAGATCCAAGTCAAAATTTCGATGTCGAAGAAGAAAGTCAATCTGCTATTTATTCAACGACTACTAACACAGAAGAAACGTCAACAATAAATGCAGCTGACCCCGACATGTCTGTTAGTGAATTTACAATAATTAATATTGTAGTTGAACCAAAATCACATGGTGATGCAAATGAGAATCTTCAAATGGCTATTAATAACCCAAATCCAGGTGTTGATTCTCAAGAACATTTGAATCTCCCAGTTCCAACTGTTCCTATGAAGCTAGAAACGAATGGCAATAAACAATTATGTGAACAATTCTTCCTACATGAACAAAGCACAGCTAAAGGTCCTATAACAAATAAAAACATCGAAAATTTACTGTACGAAGATACACAACATCAAAGTTTTTCTAAAGATAACAATAAAAATGAAAAAATAACTCTAAAAATATCAGAAAAACATAGTCAATCTTTAGATCTAGCAGCAATGGAAGAAAAAACCGTACAACCTTATGGTAGGACAGCAGTCAATGCTAGAGTTGACGAAACAGAACAAAAACAAGAAGTTATCCAGCGTAACCAGATATTTCCGGACTATATTATCCTAAAAAATATTTCAGGACAACCAGTGGACCTAAGTTCTAATTCAAGAGAACAAACAACAGTAAACCAGGTTTTAGACCTTGAATCTACAATTGAAGACTATTCTATGCAAACTAAAGTAATTGCAGAAGAGCATACAATAAATAAAACCACGGATTCAGACATTTTAACAGCAGCAAACCCAGTTACACAAAAAATAAAACCAGATGAGATTGAAAACCTTCAGGTAACACAAAAAAACTGGAAATATGATGAAGGTTCACCAAAACAAACAATTAACTTAGTAGCTTCGAAAGAATCAATGTCATATTTAGAATATTCAACAAATGAAAAGGATCTTGAAGTTATTAGAACACATGAAAGTGTTATTAATGATATAGATGTCGATGCAAAATCGTCAGGATCAATAGCAATCACACAAAGTATTATAACTGAAGAAGAACTTTATGCACTATTGGTCCATAAAAGCGTGATAGAAGACAACTTGCATAATATTCCAGGAGAAAACGTTTATGAAGCTACAGAAAACCCTGACGAAACCAATGTAAAATCTTGTAAAACGATTGAGTCAGACAATCCACAATATCAAACTCTTAACGATGAAGAGAAAATAGTCGCAATACAAACGAATGTACTCCCAAAGCTTATAAGCAATTTAAAATGCATAGAAACAACATTACGTAAGACATGTGAAGAGATGAAATTGAGTGAGCAGGTAGATCAAACCAGTTTTCATGTTACGAGCAATGTTGCGTCTACAGAAAGAACGGAACAAGGAAAAGTTTCTCCTAAATCTCCCAGAATCGAAGAACGACGAGAATCAATAATTGTAACTCAACCATACTGCACTAACATATGCCAATCTCTAAAGATTATTCCTGATACATTAAAAGGAAACATTGAAAAGCAACATTCTCTTATAACCCTGAATGTGGAAAGTGACAGGCCAAGTTTGAATTGGAGTACTCTGGTTGTGCCCGTGAAAGGAGATCCAGTCTCAAAAGATCCTCCTCCTCAAGACTATGATCCGCGAGGTACGTTGCTATCGTCCATATAGTTGGATCAAAATCGCAAGTCAAAGTGTCCTTGCATTTTGATCTTCTTCTTTTCATGTCGAGGTTCCTTTTTTTTTATACGATGGAAGCCCAATAGGCAGCGGTGTTGACAGCCCTGGCGGTCGCGTCCCTCAGATCCAGCTCCGAGCAGTGATGCGGGCATGCGGGGCACGCCAGTAGATGTGCCATGGTTTGTGTTGCAGGTACATTGAGTCGAGGAGCTACGGAGCAATCCCCATTTGGCCATATTTTGCTTGCAGCGACCAACTTGGGACCTGCATTTTGATGATATTTGTACATATGGTTCAATTAAATTTGTATCAAGCAGAAACATCTGCGGACGATGCTATTAAGCTTAGAAACAAAGGAAAAGTGAAAAAAATCAGTGTCATGGGTGGGACTTGAACCCCATCCGACGGTCGTGGGTTCAAGTCCCTCGCCGACCAGTCTGGCCTAGTGGGTAGTGACCCTGCCTATGAAGCCGATGGTCCCGGGTTCATATTCTGGGCAATTATTCGCGTGATGAGCATGGATATTTCGTCAGGTGACAAGCAAAACTCACTATATTACCACCACAAGTTCATAGCCATAATGAACCATATTGCCACTAAAATTAGGTTGATTTTTATTTAATATATTTTTAGTAGTTAGTGACTTTTGCTTGTCACCTGACGAATTTTGCTCCTGAGTTACGGGTGTTTTCTATGTATTCAAGTATTTATATATATATGTATTTATATATTATACATATATATCATTGTCTAAGTACCCACAACACAAGCCTTACTGAGCTGCTGCTAAGAAAGAACCCGCTTCTGCTCTACCGACTTTCTTTAAATGGTGTATGTGAACACCCGCAAAAGCTAGAAACAACGAAAGGGTTTTTAGACGGTCTTACTTACATTGATCATAAGAATTTTTATTAAGGTAAACCGGTATCACACATAGTTTATGATTCGTAAATATTTATGTCAAATTTCCCCATTCCTCCTTCCTTATCTCTGGTACAGATCTTCGTCTTCCTACGTGTGTTACCTAGCAAAAGCTGACTTAACAAGATCTAAAACGAACTTTAATTCCAGGTTACCCACAACCAGGCTATCCAACTCAAGGTCCCCCACCACAAGGGGGTTATCCCCCCCAACCCGGCTACGGGGCCCCCTACCAACCAGGCTACCCGCCAAGCTACCCGCAGGCAGGGTACCCGGCTCCAGGCGGCTACCCAGCTCCACCCAGCTACCCGCCAGCTGCCCAGCCGCCACAAAGTAAACAATTTTTTTATCACGCAAATATATTATTAGTACATTATGATACAAGTGTGCTAAGTGGGCCATTACACACGAGGCGATATTGTGCGCGCGAGCAGTAAACGAGCGCGCAATAAGAAAGCCGATGTGGGTAATGACCAATGCACACACGTTTCATACGACGTATTTCAACACACTTGCGAGGAAAGAACAAAACTTATAAATTAGATTTTTTTGTCAAAACAGTAAAGGTACCTACAATTTTCAAAATGGTGGCTTACAGTTTTAACATCGAATAATTGCACCAAAGCGTGCTGGGCTTGTAGGCACTTATTCGCCAGTTCATTGAAATAAGCTACTAACACGTTTTCCAAGAAAGACTGGGCGTTTTTGCTGATTTTCCGTTGAATAAAAGTTTCATATGCCGCCAATTATTTTTCACCCGATTTTGATGGTAAAAAGCTATCGTTCTCGGCTCTTGCCTCTATTAGTATTACGTGGTATTACTGGCAGGATCAATTTTATGTGTTCTTCATTTTCAATTCTTGAAAATGACGTGTTCGTCAATATATAAACTAAAAACATGCCAGACTATTCCAATTTCATAACAAATACGGAAAATAGTTGGCGCGTTATTTTTTTTTTACGCACGATTCCAATGCGCGCGCAAGGCAAAGACGCGAACGAAATCGACAAACAGCCAATTAAAAAAATGTAAAAAACTAATATTTTTGTATTTCTATTCGACGGATGGAGATCAAATCGATAAATTAAGAAGGCTCCGTTTCCATGCATATTATTTGCAATCAGTTACCTTCTTAACTGAGTCGCATAATATAATGAAAAAGCCAAAGTGTTATAATATACTGAAAAAGCACGCGTGTTTAATATCTAGGATTATGAGCCAAAAATCGGTGGAATAAAAACGTCGTTTTTAGCAAGTGTGTTGAAAAATATGTTACGAGGGTCACTCACGTATTTTAAGTCGAAAACGCTCGACATGTTTCAACTTGTTCCGTCCGTGAGTGACCCGTTGTAACATATTTAATATGTCTGTATCTCACGCAAATATGTCTGCAAACGATGCTATAAATTAAAAAAAAAGATAGTTTATAGCCTAATATTAAATTAAATTTAAATTACTTTATTAAGACAACATATGTTCCATAAATGTGTTACTTATAGTTTATCAGTTATGTTAGTAGCAACCGTAACCTGTTAAAAAATTTAATAATTTATAAACAATAGCGACTTTGTCCGCTGACCCATTGCCCACAACAGAGGACAATTTAGCTTATTAGCTATCATGTTTAGAATGCTGTCGCTACTCCCGCGAACTCTGTCAAGCAATGAGGCCGTTTTGTTGCGCCACACGGCATCAAAACCGTCTGTGCGCGCCTCGGCGAACATGGACGATGCGCTGCAGGAACGCGGCAGTCTCAACAGCATCCTAAAAGCGTTATTGTATTGAATGCGCATTGTAAGCTCGCTGAGTACATCTATATATAGTTCGTGTCATCCACGATGCCAACCTGCGCGTGCAGGTTTGTCAAATCTAACCATTAATAATAAAACTATAGGTACTAGTCAAAGTAAGGTTCGCGACATAAAAAATAATAATATAATGGGAAATTATGCGAATGGTTAAAAAACATAATGATAAAAATAATCTGCTGGAAAATAAATAAAGTGGGAAAATATGCGAATGGTTACAAATGATATCGGGAAAGGATGCTAGCGAGAAAAAACAAAGTGGGAAAATTTGCGAATGGCATTAGTCGCTACTTAGAAAAAACGATTTTTGGAAAATACAGTATACATCACTCCTGTTGGATACTCTTCTCGCGCACAGGTGGGGGGATATCATTCCAACACTTAGTGGCGGCGTAGCGAAATGACCCCCTGATCGCAGCCGCGCGATACTCGGGCGGTACCAGCAGCAGCGCATGGAGGGCTGCGCCGTTGCTTGTCGGACAGCGCGCGCGACGCTTGCTGAATAAATGTTTGAGATTTGTGACTGATTTTCAGGCCAGCAGAGCTCGGCGGGCTCTTTCGCAGGCGGCTGCCTGGGGGGATGTTTAGGATGCCTGGCGGCGACGGTGTGCTCGTGCTGCGCCACTTGCCTCCTCGGTCTTGCTGCTGGATCCGATGGAGAAGACAGCGGCCGGGGTGGAGGGGGCGGCGGCCGGGGTAGAGGGGGCGGCGGCCGGGGTGGAGAGAGCGGCCGGGGTGGAGAGAGCGGCGGCGGTGGGCCTGGTGGGCCCGGTGGATCCAGTGGGCCCGGGAGCGGACAACCGGGAGATCCGGGCTATAATGCGCCGCCGACGATGCCAGGTATATCCTGAAAGAACTACGCATGCACAGAGCGGACGCCATACGTTAGTACTATTATTTATTCTGTGGCCATAGCCGGGGGAGGAAACTAGAGCGTTCGGACTTTCTCGGCTCTGTTCGGCTCGGCACAACTTGACGTCCCTTTGCGTGCACAATCACAGATAAGATAATTACATGAATTTTTGACAACCCTAATGGCCGAAAGGGATAATTCCATACATTAGAAAGGGACAACATAATTCGGCCCTGAAACTTCGGCATTGTAGGAAGTTTCCTTCCTGATTTACATCATTAATATTTCACATGGACCAATTTTGGGCAATAGAGGAAGATTCCTATTCTATAGGTACATATGAAAGTTTGGTAAATAGAGAAAGATTGTAGGCATGTCCTAAAACATTACATAGGTACATTTTGTTTTGCCTCCAATTGGGATATCGTATTTATTTCGCCCATAATGAGAAGCTCTTCAAATCTGCTAAATTTTATCCAAATCTTACGGCAAAAAAATCTCTAGCAAAAGAAAACTTGGCCCAACATCAGTCTTTTGAAAAATACTCTTTGTGATAATTTTTAATACTTAGTCTTTATTTTTACTTACACAGATTGGCCTAGGGGTAGGTACTAGGACTAGGCAACGTAGATAAATACATACAAAACACCCATGACTCAGGAAAAATCTGGACCATCGACTTCATAAGCAGGGTCACTATCCACTAGGCTAGACCGGTCGTCTAAATTCACGTCAATAACAGTCAATATTGACGTTTTATCCGAAATGAAATGTGAATTGTAAACAGTTTATTTAAGGA
This sequence comes from Cydia pomonella, assembly GCF_033807575.1. NCBI lineage: Eukaryota > Metazoa > Arthropoda > Insecta > Lepidoptera > Tortricidae > Cydia > Cydia pomonella. Next base: position 1,050,367 of record NC_084727.1, read on the forward strand.
AGGTGGAGGTAAGGAATTAAATCTCCATATAGCAAAAAGTGTCATCAAAAAACCTTAAATAGGTGACGTTACAATGCCTAGAATACTTGACAAAAAAATCAAATCATAGACAGCGCACTTCACTCCGTCAATAACGCCTAGTTTCTTAGCTACTCTGGAGAGATTTGGAACTATTATTTATAGCTGACAGCTGGACACTTCTACCATAAGAGATTTCACTCCTTTTAAATCCACACTCCATAAGTATAATCAATGCTATATCCAGTGATCACTTTCAGACATTTATAAGTGCCCTAAATGAATATTGTCATATTGATATGCAGGAGCACCAGGATTGGGTGGAACGGGCGCACCAGGACTGCCAGGAACTGGCTCGCCGATGGATGAACCGTGGCGCGGAACTGGGGCGGCTGCACCAGGAGCGCAGGACCCCTGGCACGAGCCGCCGGGCGAGCAATGGCAAGCTTCAACGGGGCCCGGAGGTCTGCCGCAGGATCCCTCGCACCCGCCGCAGGATCCCTTGCACCCACCGGAGCCAACACCACCGCCACCGATTGAGCCAGAGCCCTGGGATCAGAGCGATGGTAAAAAGCCCTTTTTTTACTAGCCCATTCTTGTGTCGCACTTTTGGGTAGAGGCCTCCCTCTTTTTTAACCGACTTCAAGATTTCAAAAGAGGAGGATTTGTTTTGAATGTTTGTTACTCCATAACTCCGTCAATTCTGAACCGTTTTGAAAATTATGTTTTTGTTTGAATTTATATATATACAGATTGGTCCCGTTTTTGTCAGAACTCAGTTCTGATGATGGGATCTATGACGAATCGAGGGAACTCTTCAAATGTGAAAGGCATACATATAGTGATTTTTGTATTTTCTTTAACAAATCAAGCATTTACATTTTAAAAAGTGACATTTGATGAAGTGGAACTGCTGATGATGATCAGAATAGTACTCTTCAACGACGCATAGTATACGTTTGGCGATTTGTTCTCTTCGCTGTGTTTGTTAAGCAAATTAGATTTTCAAGACAATTTTTTGTCAAGTTTGAGTTCTGACGATGGGGTCCATGAGGACTCGAGGGAACTCCTCAAAGCATATATATAGTGATTTTAGTATTTTCATTAACAAATCAAGTATTTACATTTGTAGAAGTGACATTTGATGAAGTGGAACTGCTGATGATGAACAGAACGGAACTATTCAATGATGCATAGTTCACGTTCAATGACGTATCGTGAAAACGTTACGTTGTAATTGTATCGTTGTTGTAACACGGGCATTACATTTAACTCAACCAAACAATTGAAAACTGTGACATATCAATGTCATTTCGAACATCAATCGTCCGAGATAGTACTTTATGTTACAAATGTATGAACTCGTACTGAACACTAATCAATATGTAAACAGGCCCTAAGGCAAGTGTACACGCTCGTAAGGGCCTTATAAGATAAAAATTAATTATTGATTATCTCCGAAATGGAGTTAATTAGAATACCGGTGTCTTTGAGAAAGTTACTTAATTTAAGCTCAGGGATGCACCCTTGAAGTTAACGGAAATAAAAAAAAGTGGCTGTGACAGAATCGGACAGACAGACGGACATGACGAATCTATAAGGGTTCCGTTTTTTTGCCATTTGGCTACGGAACCCTAAAAAACACGGTGTATATGTAAGAAGTTGTGTTTTTATGCGTTTAATACGCTACGCCTGTCGTAATGAAGACAGAAATCGTATACGCTACGCTACGACGCTTCGTATGCGGACTTGTTTTAAGTTGTACGTGCTCGAAGTGCTCTCGTTCTACGCGCGTATTACGATACGCTTACGCGCCGTTTGCTGGGGGCCTTACGAATTATGCTTCTGTTTCAGATGATGATAACTGACATCACGATGAAGCCTAACTACTTAGGAGCTCATGTTTAAGCGGCATACACTTCAGGTGGCTCTCCAACGAAGAGATTGAAGCTTAATATTGTTACTATACATTTCGGGTCAAATGATGGTAGCTATAACAGTTCCTTAAAAGACCTCACTTCTTTTGGGTGACTAGGTTTCAAAAATAATTGGTGAAATATGTTTCTATCATTAACATATATGAAAGGACGGATCTTACGGGCACTAAGTATGGTGCTAGTTCAGCAGTCACTCACGAATTCGAGCTAATCGTGCAGTAACGCAACTAGTTGCGACCAACCGTGCGCGTGATGCGATGCGAACTCATCGACCAATCACGTTGAGGCATTACACTGCACGATTGACTTGAATTCCTGTACGTGACACTGTACTCTCCCATTTTTATTGCACTTAGATATAAGTCAATGTTTGTTTCAAATTCTAAATAAATTAATATGTTAAACTACGAAAAAAGCCTTTACGAACATTTTACGTGACAGAGAAAATGAACTGTCATAGTAGGGACCATCATGCGACACCAGAGGTAGGTATAATTCCATGTACCTACAGTCAGCGTCAAATACTTTGTAGCAACCAAAGTAGCCAAATAGTTCGGTACACCATATATTTAGTATGGTGTACCGAACTATTTGGCCACTTTGACTGCTACAAAGTATTTGACGCTGACTGTACTTATTTTGTATCATAATCGACAGCAGTGGAAACAGATTTTTTAACCCAAGTGAAAAGTTTAGCGTTAGGCTAACAAAGGCGTAGCCAGTCAGTGAACTAGATAACTTTATAATGTTATGATGGCAGCTCATGTACATTCAGCTGCAGTGATAACTGACCCCCTTGCATAGAAACTTGTTTGCAGGGGAGTCAGCTCTGCAGCTGTACGTTTGGTTATTGTATTATCAAGTGGAAATAAAGGAAATGTTGTATATAAGTGTTTTTATTGGAAAATATTGAGAGTTTGCGCTTAATGACGTATCTACATGGTGGTAAACTTAGCATCTGAATCCAGAGGGTCTACAACCAGAAGGACTAGTTCCCGATTCACCAGGTTCTGGTTTCGCCGGATTGATGTTTCGCCGGATTCGTGTTTCACCGAATTCTTGTTTCGTCGGATTGTTTCGCCGGAATTTATCAGTTACAGAAAATCCAACAAAACTATGGAAATATCATGGCTCCAGTATCTATTAAATCAAATCACGCCGTTTCCTTGAAAATATGAAACGAAATAGGCAATAGAGTTGTTTCCAATTTTTTGAAATGCTTGTATTACGTTCTATATTAACTAAAAGTTGCCCTAAAATTCAACTTTTATACTAAAAACGGCTTAAATTAACAAAATATATTTTGACAAATGCTTTCGCGCCCAAAACGCTCTTTGAAAATTGTGTGACGTCACAGTTTACGGTTTGACACATAACTTCATGCGCACGTAGAAGATACGAACTGTCAACTGACATTTGTCATTTGTTGTTTATCGCCTACAGTGTCAATCCGAGAGTTGTGACGTTATCAGAATCTTCAATGACGTTTCGAGTTTGGTCACGTGACGTGACCGTGACGTGACGTGAATTCTTTCTATTGAATTTATATGGACTAAGAAGAAAGGGCTCCATGCTGCAGATGCATATTTCAAATGCGATCTAACAAATGCATTATAAAGGAGAAGTATTGTGTTGGGATTTTTAAAATCTTTACTCTGACGAATGAACCCGAGCAATCGATAGGCTTTAGATGTAATTCTGTCAACGTGAGACGTCAGTTGGATCTCACTATCAATATACACTCCTAAGTCCCTGACCTCGTTAACTCTGTTAAGTATTTGCGTACCTATTTTATACTTAAAATGTATAGGCTGATAGAGAAAATGTTTAGGTGTATAATTTGTTAAGGATTTGTGTGAATTGGTTGAAATACGACGATGTTTGCTACTCGTGCGAAGCCGGGGTGGGTCCCTAGTTTGCCTATAAATGCAAAAGTAGGTAACTGTTAGTCCGTTATTTCTTCCCGCTTAAACCGCTGAACCAATTTAGATGAAATTGGGTATAGCTTGAGGTCCGGAGAAGGACGTAGGGTTTTTCAATAGGGTTGTTTCCATCTACAAATCTTAGTATCCCAATAAATTCTATTGGATTATAAGAACATGTTAAACTACCTTTAGTGGACCTCTAATGAGCATATTTTTGTAAATATTGAATTTCAAATATCTTTTAACACACGTCATGTGACCGAAGTCGAAACGACATTGTAGATTCTGATGACGTCACAACTCACGGTTTGACACTGGGCTATAACCGCGAAAATCGAAGTTCGTCATTGCGGCCATTTTTCTTTGTCATTCTCATTACGTCTTAGTAAGAGTAAAAGAGAAAGATCCCCACAATATGCGATTTTCGGTTTTCGCGGTAGGCCCCCGTTGTCTATCCTCAGTACAAAATTGAATACTCAAGCCGTAGCCATTTTGGTGGTAGGCAATTTATTGAAGTTTCGATATCTGCACTAAAAAGCGGCCAAGTGCGAGTCGGACTCGCGCATGAAGGGTTCCGTACCATTTAAGACGTATTAAAAAAAAATCTACTTGCTAGATCTTGTTCAACATTTTACCACTTTGGACACACATTTTACCAATTTGGAACTGTCTCTCGCGCAAATTATTCAGTTTAGAAAAAAATGATGTTAGGAACCTAAATATCATTTTTGAAGACCTATCCATAGATACCCCACACGTATGGGTTTGATGAAAAATTTTTTTTTTTAATTTATTGACGTATTAAAAAAAAACTATTCACTAGATCTCGTTCAAACCAATTTTCGGTGGAAGTTTGCATGGTAATGTATATCATATATTTTTTTTAGATTTTTCATTCTGTTATTTTAGAAGTTACAGGGGGGGGGGACACACATTTTTTCACTTTGGAAGTGTCTCTCGCGCAAACTATTCAGTTTAGAAAAAAATGATATTAGAAACCTAAATATCATTTTTGAAGACCTATCCATAGATACCCCACACGTATGGGTTTGATGAAAAAAATTTTTTTTTTTAAATTTTATGACGTATTAAAAAAAAACTACTTACTAGATCTCGTTCGAACCAATTTTCGGTGGAAGTTTGCATGGCAATGTATATCATATATTTTTTTTAGATTTTTCATTCTGTTATTTTAGAAGTTACTGGGGGGGGGACACACATTTTTTCACTTTGGAAGTGTCTCTCGCGCAAACTATTCAGTTTAGAAAAAAATGATATTAGAAACCTAAATATCATTTTTGAAGACCTATCCATAGATACCCCACACGTATGGGTTTGATGAAAAAAAATTTTTTTTTTAAATTTTTATGACGTATTAAAAAAAAACTACTTACTAGATCTCGTTCGAACCAATTTTCGGTGAAAGTTTGCATGGCAATGTATATCATATATTTTTTTTAGATTTTTCATTCTGTTATTTTAGAAGTTACGGGGGGGGGGGGACACACTTTTTACCACTTTGGAAGTGTCTCTCGCGCAAACTTTTCAGTTTAGAAAAAAATGATATTAGAAACCTCAATATCATTTTTAAAGACCTATCCATAGATACCCCACACGTATGAGTTTGATGAAAAAAGATTTTTTGAGTTTCAGTTCTAAGTATGGGGAACCCCCAAAATTTATTGTTTTTTTTCTATTTTTGTGTGAACATCATAATGCGGTTCATAGAATACATCTACTTACCAAGTTTGAACAGTATAGCTTTTATAGTTTCGGAAAAAAGTGGCTGTGACAGAATCGGACAGACAGACGGACATGACGAATCTATAAGGGTTCCGTTTTTTGCCATTTGGCTACGGAACCCTAAAAATGAACATCATATTTCTATGATTGTCATATTTGCTAATGGATAATGAATACTTTATGATATATTTATTATACTCAATTATTACAGAAACCATATTTTATTAGTTGATTAAAAACCCACACGCACGCACACACCACGCTTGCCCACCACCTAAATGGCTACGGCTTGAGTATCAAATTTTCTACGAACAGACAACGGAGGGCGTTGGTGTTACGTGTGTATGTACCTATATACTTACTTTACTCTTTGGTATGTATATGGAAGGTGGAGGTAAAGGAATACCATCTGCATAGGCAGAACTGTTGGAAAAGTGTCCAGCTGTCATCTATAAATAATAGTTCCAAATCTCTCCAGAGTAGTGCTAGAGAGCTAAGAACCTAGGCGTTATTGACGGAGTGAGTGCGCTGTCTATGATTTGATTTTTTTCTTCAAATAGTCTAGGTATTGTAGCGCCACCTATTTAGGATCTGTTGACAGACACTATTTGGTACATGGAGATTGTATTCCTTGCCTCCACCTTCCATAGGTATGTGTCAAACCGTAAACTGTGACGTCATACAAAATTTAACATATATAAGCCGTTTTTAGGGTAAAAGTTAAATTTTAGGGCAACGTTTGGTTAATATAGAGCGTATTACAAGCATTTCAAAAAATTGGTAATAACCCTATTATCATCATCATGCCACGGCCACGCGGGCAGAAGGTACTCATATATAATTATGATCATGCTTATCACAAGATAATGATTAGATATATCGAGCTGTCAAAAAGTGCCGAGCTCTGCCCAGCGCACTTATAAGGCTGGCAAGGACCGCAAGGCTTAACATAGACATAATTATGTCAGATATCTAAGAGCCTATCGTAAACATTGAAGTATTGAAAAACATTTGCTACTCCCTTTGGCTACTCTATCGCTTGAATGGGTAAGAGCGGTTAGAGAGGAAGATGTTTTTCAATTTTTAGATGTTGGCAGTAGGCTTTCAGATACTTCGAATCGGTTAGACACGTGGTGTTGTTCAAAATTCTTTACAGTACATATGGAGCTACTTTCCCGCACTGGTGAGGGAATAAGCACTTTCTGTGCCTATGCCGAAAATTTAAAGGGCCATATGTACTATAAAACGTTGTAGATACAATACACGTGTGCAAATAACCAATTCGCAACTCATGTCGATTTAAAACGCTCCCCTATTATGCAGCTACAACGAATATCCCCCGTGAATATGCTGCCTTACTTCATAAGAAGGTTCTTATATCTATTCCTATACTCACTGGCGATGACATCAATTTAAATTTGAACTAAGAAGAAAAAACCAGAATTCCATTCGAACATTCCTCATTTGAATCACACCAGCACAACGTTTGGCTTCCGAGCACACGCTGTCATGGCCATAGTATTCAAGTGAAATAGCCCGGATTTTTCAAAATTCTCAAGTACCATTTAAAAATAGCCAGTTAAATTAATAGTATACCTTATCCCAGTAAAAATGGCTCTAGTTTTACGAAATGCCGCACTCCAGAAGCAAGTATCGCTGTTGAAATGTATCAAAACGCGAACAGTAGTTACATCGGCGAATAAAAATAACAACCAGGCGCCATTATGTAAGTACACTTATCCCCCTTGTAACCTAGATCATGTAGCAATCGTAATTTTCATTAAAAACATACATAGCATCTTTAGATCTAGGAACTCTAACGCTCGAGAAGAATCACGCCATAAGCGCTCATGTTTTTAGACGACGCCAGACTAACGAAGAAGGAATTATCGATATGGAAAATTGGGGAAAACATGTAGTCAAATAGGTTTTAAGTAGCTTAATTGCATCTTAGCTTAATAAGTAGGTAGTTTAGATTTTTAGAAACTAGTATGAAAGTGCTACAGCACAGTTTAACGTAAAAGTAAATTGGCAATTATATCAGATAGTCTAGTTTAAAGGTAAGTACCTAAATGTAGTCTTGTGTGATTTGTACTTTATCTAATATACAAATGTTCTTTATTATAGACTACTATTCTTTTTCGTGTCCAATATTCATTAGGCTCCTATCCTCTACTACCCTTTTTAAAAAGCGAACGTTCGACATTTTTTCCGTTTTGACGTTGTCAACCTGACGTTTGTCTTCCGACCGCGCCGCTGGTATGTTATTTCGGAGAACGGTGGCCGCCGAAGGACTTCCACGCTATATACGTCGTGCGTTCTTCTCAAATAGCATGCCAGCCGGCTTTGACAGACGAGTATATAGCATGGATGTCCTTTGCAGTGGCAACTCGGGCGGCGGACGTAGCGGCCTTGCCCCGCGGGGTGACGTGGCCCTCTGTGTGGGTACGGTGCTATGCTGAGAAGAAGGATGGCAAAGATGGCAAAGATTGCCCTTGCCCGACGTGCGGCTGCCCTTGCCCTTGCGGTCCATGCGGTCCATGCGGGCCTTGCGGACCTTGCGGACCGTGCGGGCCTTGCCCCTGCGGACCTTGTGGTCCTTGCGGACCCTGCGGACCTTGTGGACCATGCGGACCCTGCGGACCATGCGGACCTTGTGGACCTTGTGGGCCGTGCCGATGCCCATGCCCCTGTCCTTGTGGACCTTGCGGACCCTGCGGGCCTTGCGGACCTTGCGGGCCGTGTGGACCTTGCGGACCATGCGGTCCTTGCGGACCATGCTGCCCCTGCCCTTGTCCCTGCCCCTGCCCCCCTAAGAAAAAATGCCAAGCTGCTGATGAAGCACTTGTGGGGGGGAAGACTCAGCCTCAGAAGGAATCGAAGGTTCAGGCGCAGTGCCGCGCGGACCACGCCGCGGCGCAAGCTTGCGGAATCAAGATCGATTAGGAATTGAATTTATTTACTTGCTCTTTTATACATGATTTTTTGTGGGCTATGAATAAATTTTTTGTTTGATTTATATTCATTTTATTTACTTTTATAAACTTCCTCACAGTAGTTATTCATCAAAATGTCTGTCCAAATATTAGGTTTTTTTCGATGCTAAATGTAATAGTTACACCAAGCTAAGTTGGCAGCTGATTTGGTAGCCCAGACAGTGCAAGTGTTGGCCTGTCTTGTAGATAGTAGGTACAAATATCAGACACACCGACACTTGTCGTTTAACCTTTTCGCCGCCACGGCAATGAAGTGTCATCAACGCCACGTCAAAAATTGCACGTATACAAACCTGACCAACACCACGACTTGATATGAAGTCATGGCGTGTGGGGCACGAAATGTACTTACTTGAAAGTCAATGGCGGCGAAAAGGTTAACACGTTCTGTCCGTGCCCCGTATATGGGTCACGCCGGCAAGCAATTAGTCGTAAGGTTAACAATTCAGATTGGGACAGTGAATGTGTTAATTAATTGTAACAAGTGCCTATCTACAGGCAGTTTGGATGTCAAGAGTACAGTGGTAGTGTAGATTCTGCAGTAGTAGAGCCCACGGGCGCCAAGACAGTGTTATGACGTACGCTGTCAACCTTAATGTGTCAAGTGGGGTTTGTATTGGCTCGATTGTGTCCACATTCTTGGTGAAGCATGTTAACCTTTTGAACCCCATCTGTTAACCCTTTATCAGGCTGACAGTTCAAAAATGAAAATCGAATGTCAGTCTTACTCATCGAAAATAGAACACAAGTTTGAAGTGCCGTATGTGGGAAATATATCTCCCTTAGCCTGGTAAAGGGTTAAACCGATGAACGTCATGCACACGCCAATATCTCTGGCATAAGAGAGCAATTATAAACCGTACAGGAAACTATGGAGTGTGGAATTATTATTAATTATTATCTCCACCTTCCGTACAGGAAACGTTAACCTTTTGGACGCTTTCTCCCTCGCATCAAAATGTGGCATATACGCCAGCCAGCATCTCAACTAGTGAGAAAAGAATTAATACCTTATCCGTCAACAGTAAAATTACTTTGACAGCGTCTGCCATGACCCCTTTAGTAGTCGTTGGCGTGGTAGGCACGACAGCACACGACCACTTTAGTGGCTCTTGGCGTTCAAAGGGTTAAAGGTTACTTTGACAACTTACACCATAGCAAGGTTTTTGGCCTTCAAATGGCATTTTAATATTTGAAGGTTGACAGCGTATGCCATCATACCGATTTCGCACCGCTCAGCAGACTGACAGAACATGCAGTCGCATAGTGTCATATTTTGACAGATGGCAGACCCATGGTCGTTCTTGGCGTTTAACACGTCAAGTCACCATTCAAAATGTTTTGATTTCCTTGCAAATTCAATGCAAATTACTTAAATCACGCGTCCATGCTCCACATATGGGTCACGAGGCACACACTCGGATTAGTACAATATCTTTCTGAATACTTGTCTAACTGTTTAAACACTAGAATTAAATTTAAAAAACATAAATATCGGCCGATTAAAAAACATAAATATCTACTAAGCCTAAATCTAATAAGGTTTGTTTATATTTAGACGTGTTCGTTGTATCTTAGTGACCCATATGTGAGGCACGGACTTGTGGACATAGATCGTCGTGATCCATATATGGGTCACAGGACTATGAAGATGTTAAAGCATTAATGAGTTGACGTTATGATCTTATAAGTCCTACACTCTTAAATGAATTATTTTTACATTCATGGTTTACCTACTTTTTGAGAAACTTTTCATCTTATTCTTACTATAGCGTTATTGTTATACCTATTGTATACTGTCACTTTGAGTAAGTATTAATAAATTCTTAACTTAGGCGTAATCAGCAAACATGTTGGGTTAAAGTAAACTTTTATTCCTGATAAGATTACACCGTGTAGGATACATTTTATTTTTGTGTCACAGTCTTGTTCATTGACTACGAAAGTCGAAGGGTTAAAGGCTCGAGCCACACCGCTTGCCTTGTATTGCCGGTCCGCTCGCACGCAGCATGCAGCCAGTTTGTCTCGTCAGAGCTGTAATGCGTGCGACACGCGTTACGCGCAGCGCGCACGTCACGCAAGCGGTGTGACAGGTCTTATGAGAATTCATATTTTACAATGCAGCAGAACGTATACGTTTCCTTGCACTTCTACGCACACGCCCGGATGGTGTTAAACGATTCTATACACACAAAGTAAAACTAAAACTGGTTGTTTATATTATTTTACTACTGTAAACATATTGCAAATCGGCGCGGCGCGAACCGTTTTTCAGTGTATTTTGGAAAAATAATCAAGATCAAAAGAGTCCAATTTTTTGCAGCCACGGCTGATGCAAGAATAATGGATGGATGGAAGTCGTTCGAATTAGAGAGCCTGGTGAAGCCAGCGGCAAGCAGGCGCGGAAGTCTAAAGAGGTCTTCATCATGCCCGAGACTATCCAGCGCTTATATACCAACTCTACTAACAATTCTACGAGCCACAGACTTCCTTGCTGCGACCATGACAGTGTCCAAGCGTAGCTATTCATGCAAGCCACCGTGCTGCTCCTGCTGCCTCCCGCCACCTTGCAACACGCCGCCCCGCTGTCTACAATTCATGACGGGATATTACTACTATCCATACGGCACTTGGTTCTGCGGGCCGTACCATGATGCTAAGTGCTGTCCGATCCCTGCAGGAGCTTGCTGCTGTGCTGCATGTCTTGCTGCTCAAGGCATGAATGTTGCTGCTCAGGGCTTAAATAATGCTATGAGTGCCACTGCGAAATATGCTATGAGTAGTTTGAGTTATTCCCAAGCTGCTACGACGTGGAGCAACCAGGCCGCGCAGATGGCTTATGCAGCTAGGAGTCATGCGGCCCATGCCGCTCAAGCTACCGCTGCGGCCCAAGCTGCCCCGGCCCAAGTTGAGGCTGCCCAAGCTACCCATGTGGCCCAAGCTTATGAGGCAGCCCAAGCTGATGCTGCCCAAGCTGCTGCCCAAGCTGAGCCTGCCCAAGCTGCTGCTCAAGCTGAGCCTGTCCAAGCTGCTTCTCAAGCTGCTGCTCAAGCTGAGCCTGCCCAAGCTGCTGCCCAAGCTGAAGCTGTTCAAGCTGAACCTACTCAAACCAACGAGAACGTGCAGAAAGCCGAATCTATACCTGTGACTCTAACCAGTGAAGCCAAACCAGCTAAGAAAGAGAAAAAGACGCCACCAGAATCTGATCCACCTGTAAAGCCTCCATTCACCCGGTTTTACCCGTTTCCTTGAGACGGACACCAACAGATTATAGAGGGTATCATCATCTTTCGTCCCATTCGTCAAAATAAGTTATTATGACTTCATTTTTTCTCAATCTCATCACATGAGTTTATATCTACGTAAAGTCAAAACGATAAGACGAATATTGGATAGGAAAGCGAAAGAAACAAGCGTCTATACCTACATTATATGTAACTACAGAATACCGAGTTTATAATAACTATTTCCGTTTTGTTAACGTAAAAATATAACAATTCGTCTTGGCTTGGCCAAATACCGTATTACACACTGCAGTTGAGTATTACATACTGCGACGGAAAATAACGATCGAACGGGACGAAAAACGATGATACCGACGTTAACGTTACGTTACATCAGCTGGAAACTGCTTTGCTAAATAACTCGTTTCTTCGAAGTGATCTCAATTTGGCTTAATATTACCTATCCATCACAATACAAGGAGCAAGATGGACAGTTAATATTACGCAATTAATTTATCTATGAACGCAATTAGCTGGCGCATCAGGAAGACTCAAAGAAAGAGGGAAATAGAGATGCGAAACAACGAAGGAGCCGCCCCAGGCCTAAACCTGGCTCCTACTTCCTTCCTCTCATGGAATCGAAGAAATGGTCACTTAAAGAAGGAAGGAAAAGTCTCGTCGACACGCCGTGTAGGTCCAGATAAATGGATGATGGATAAGTGGAAGTCTTCGCTTGTACCTCGATTGTCTGCGATTAAGAGGGTGATTTTTTAAATGTTTTATTCCGTTCGAAAAAATCCTTTGTACTTAGATGACGATTTAAAATCTTGGTGTGGACATATCAGAAATAACGTTTACGTTTTCTTTAGAATCGTCAACTACAAAAGCTTTAGTCGAGAAACTAGTATTTACATATTATTATTAGGCATTAAACTTTTTCTATGCAGCTGCAGTATTTTTAAACCCTATACCTACTTAATCTAAAAAAAACTCATTCAAACCATGTGATAATGTCCTTTTCATTCGATTGTATTTTAAGTAGGTGTTAGGTTAGCTGTGTCTCAAATGGAACTCGTCCTTTCAGCAGCGGCTGTGCCGAAGAAGCGAACGTTACGACAAATCTTCAAGGCCACGTTCAGATTCCCGTCGTTCAAGTTGAACCAAATTACGACGCTGAAGAGGGATACGCACACCGCAGCGGCCCCGCTGTACAAAAGCGTGTCCTGCTCTGAACTAAACGATGGATACCGGACCGAGGACAGAACACAATTCATCAATGACAGCTGGCTAAAGGCCCGTTCGGCTACCAACTTCACGAAGCCGTTTGTGATCGAAACAGTACCCGAAGATGTGTCTTCTAAATTCCCAAAAGATCGGCCCGACTCGGATATCTTCGTCCCTACTGTCTTTGAGAGCATTGCGAACGCAGTCTGCCCGTGTCCTTGTCCGTGTGGACCGTGCTGCGGTCCGTGCGGCCCCTGCTGTGGCAACATGGCGGACTGCAACTGCGGCCGCTTACTGCCCCCTCCTTGCAACACACCGCCCAAATGTATTCAATACATGCAAGGTTACTACTACTACCCATACGGCACCTGGTTCTGCGGCCCGTACCACGTGAATACTGGCGCTGTTCCAGTCTGCGGCCCCGTCTGCCCCGGCACCGCCTGTGGCATCGCGCCCCCCAACCCTAACCTGCTTTGTAAGTGCGGAACTTGCTGCTGTGGGCTCCTTTCGTGCAGCATCTGCAACCCTCCACCTTTCGGTCCAGGCCCTGCTGGAGCAGCTTCTGCACCATGGGGTCAATCCCCTAATATTACTTCTTGCTACGGAGCTCCTGGAATATCAAACACACAGTTCGTCGGAATGGGCTCACAGGGGTCTCCTGCCATGATGAGCACACAAGGAATTTTCCCACCCTGCATACAAGATTCTTGGGGTCAACCTCAACCTATGGGACAATCGAGCCTGCCTATTCCTTTCGGTGTGCCCGGAAGCACAGCTCAAACCCCTATGCCTGGTGGGTCAGGCTTCCACATCACCTTTCCTCCAGTACAAATCAGCCCTCCGCAAACTATGCCCACTTCTCTAAGTTATCCAACGGCCCCACAGTGGGCCACGGAGCATGCGCCCTGTGAATGTTCGGGCTGTGTGGCGCAGAGAAATGTGCCTGAGACGGAAACTAAGAGCCCCACGCAGGTCGATACACCAGCAGTCATGCAAAGCATCATCGAACCATTTTCCAAAGTATTTCCCTCTTCGAAACCGCCTAAAAATCTGGCTGAAAACTGCAAAGAACGCAAAAAATCTACTAAAATATTGGAAGACCCGAAAGTGAAAGCGACATACCCTTGGTGATATAAAAAAAATAACAGATACAGTGATAGTGGTGATTAAATTTATTTTTGTAACTCTGGAAATAAAAATGCAAGTTGTGCGCTAGTTGCATAGTTTTATTCTGTTTGTTATTTTTGTACCAACAATACATTTAATTATTTGATGACTTAAAGATAAATATTCAGTTTACAAATAGTTAAGTGTGTTTCTCTCATTAAAATAAATCCTAATAGGTAGGGCGAATTCAAGGTGATCCCATTCTCTAGCGTCATTAACCTTTTCAACGCTTTCTCCCTCGCATAAAAATGTGGCATACACGCCAATATGTCAACTATTGAGAAACGAATTTAAACCTTATCTGTCAACAGTAAAATTGCTTTGACAGAGTCTGCCATGACCCCTTTAGTGGTCGTTGGCGTGGTAAGCACGACAGCACACGACCACTTTAGTGGCTCTTGGAGTTCAAAAGGTTAATAAAAATAAATATCTTTATTTTTTTGATAATATTTTTTAGTCTGATCAATTCACTAGGAAACAGAACGTCGTAGAATTCATAATATCTTAGGTGAACTCCATTTACTCTTAAACGCCAATAATCCTGTACCTTTTGAACGCTAAGAACACCTATAGGCGTCATAACTAGTCGTTCCCACCGCGCCATGGACAACTATAGGTGTTATTGAGGACGCTGTCAAAGTAAGGTTTACATTAGCTACCTTGCGCCCGGGATATTTGGCGTTTGAGTGTTTGTGTTTATGACATAAAGGGTTAAATTATTCTTACATTTGGATGCCACGCTTTTATTTCATTCACACCAGGCTTTGTGAAACGATCTGTGCAACTCATAAATGAACATCATTCCTATCAATATATGTTCGTTAATCTTCACCATGAGGCATCTGAGTGAATGCATCCGTCATAAAATTAGTGCCAATTTATTTGCATACTTGATCTGAACTCTAGGTGTTAGGCTAATGTCTCAAACAGAACTCGTCCTTTCAGCGGCTGCCTGCGTACTTGAGAAAGTACCAAACAGCATTCCAAATGCCAACGTGGGAAGCGGATTTCAACCTTCGTTCTATAAACTTAAGCCTTCTATTACAATGACTACCCCGAAGAGACGGAATCATACAATGTTCATCGAAAGTAAATCATGTGCGTTCATCCCAGATCGGCCCAAGAATGAAAACAACTGGTTGAAGGCACGTTCTATGTCTAACTTATTACCACAACGTCTGTACGAAGACTCCCCTCCAGAGCCTGAAAAATCACGATCAGATGTCAGCTCAGCGCTTGATGGTCTAATGAATACTATGTTCGCATGCCCATGTCCATGCCCGTGTGGGCCATGCTGTGGGCCATGCGGGCCGTGCTGTGGCAACATGTCCGACTGCAACTGCGGCCGTATGCTGCCCCCTCCGTGCAACACTCCGCCCAAGTGTATCCAATACATGCAAGGTTATTACTACTATCCTTACGGAACGTGGTTCTGCGGTCCATACCATGTGAGCACCGGCGGCGTTCCGTGCCCCGGCCCCGTCTGCCCTGGGACTTCCTGCGGCATCGCACCGCCCAACCCCAACTTGCTCTGCGGTAAATGCGGCCCTTGCTGTGGCCCATGCGGACCTTGCTGCTGCGGACTACTTGAGTGCTCTCTGTGTAATCCTCCCAGATCGTGGGGAATGAAGTCCGACAATAGTCAATCCAACAGTAATCAAGGATCCTGTGCTTGGTTCGGAGGCTTACAATCAAATTTCTGCATGCCTTACGCCGCTGATGCCTCTACTAATACCAGCTGGAGTAATTGTTCGAAAGCACCTCAATGGATGATCAATGACGCACCTGCCGAAAGTGCCGATTCTCAAAATAACTCTGTTAAATCGACTTATTACTCGACTAAAGGCGGGGATAATGTTTGCTCACGAGGTATAAGCTCAGATGTAGCCAAAAGATATCCATTCAAGAATACTGCGCGCGCAAAGCCTGAAATCATTGAACTGACAACTTAAATATTTATTGACAATTGAATAGCTGCTGGTTGTATTTGAATGGCAACCTGGGAACATTTTAGCCAGTCACAAAATCACGGTTAATTACTGTGCCGGCGTTAAGACTGGTAAGTATATGCATTTGGAAACCAGCTACTTATAGTAATAAAATTCTAGTAATTAAATTTGGTTTTATTCACTCTTACACAATTATTCAAACGGTTAGAGAAGATATCTCATGTTGAATATATATTAAATGCTAGTTACTATGTAGGAATTATTGACTTTAACTTCCAATTCGCCAGTATTACACAAACGATTCAGTAACTGGATAAAAAGTAATAGCATTACTTAGGTTTTAGGCTGATGTCTCAAACAGAACTCGTCCTTTCAGCGGCTGTCGTCAGAGTTAAGAACGGCTGGCGAAAGCTCACGAAGACTACAGTTAACCTGCCGTCCACTCTGAAGAGGCCCTCTGTAACAAAGGTCCGGCAAGCTATGGCCTTCCCTATCTTCAAGAGCGCCTCCTGTCCTACATTAGAAAAATCACAGACAAACCCGCATATAATAACTGTAGATACCTGGCGAAAAACGAGGTCAGAGATAAATCTCAAACGACTCGATCGTGGGTTGTTAAAAAGTAAAACTGCCCCGTTGAATAGCCTATCGGATTGCGTTCCAATCCTGGAGAGCCTTGCGAGCGCCGCTTGTCCTTGCCCCTGCCCCTGTCCCTGCGGCCCTTGCTGCAGTCCCTGCGGCCCTTGCTGCAGTCCCTGCTGCGGTCCCTGCTGCGGTCCCTGCTGCGGCAACATGGCTGACTGTAACTGCGGACGTCTGCTTCCACCTCCATGCAATACTCCACCCCGATGTATCCAATACATGCAAGGTTATTACTACTATCCGTACGGCACGTGGTTCTGCGGACCGTACCATGTAAGCACCGGGGCCGTTCCATGCTCAGGCCCCGTATGCCCCGGGAACAACTGCGGGATCGCACCGCCTAACCCAAACGCATTCTGCGGTAGGTGCCCCTGCAGTCCATGCGGGGCCTGTTGCGGTGTCCTTGGTTGTACAGTGTGCTTCCCTCCTGGTACCACTGGAACACGTACACAAGAGTTTTGGGGACAGTTGAACCCCCCGAGAGGTGGACACAGAGCGTACTCTGGAGCAGCTCACTCTGCTTTTCCTCTAGGGGCATGCTTATTACCCGACACGCCTAATACTGAAATTTCCTCTCCAAAAGAACAGAAACGAACACAACTTACATCCCAAACCAGTCACACTACAAAACCCAATAGCCCAATTACTCCAAAATGGGTTGAAATCCACGCACCATGTTCATGCGCCGAATGTGAATCAAGTAAAGCAGCTAATTTCCTCAGCAAACCGAAGGAATCCAAAATATACCCTGAAAGTGATGCGAAACTAGCCTGGCGCGGTACCAATGCAGACTTGGTCCTGGGAGTTCCCGCGAAACAAAAGGACCTAAAGAAACCTATCGCGTTCCAGGAACGCCGGAATTATTGTGAAATGCTGATAAAGCCCAAACACCAACGATGATCTAAAGATGATTGACTAGGAATTTGAAATTGATAGTCTGTAAGCAGGCGAAATAATAATTATTAATATCTAGTCTAAACCCAAAGTTTACAGCAAGACAAAAGCAATAAAATATGTCATTAAGATATTTTTCTTTTATTATGTGAGTAATCTAAATAATAAGTTCCATAATTTAACCATTTCCATAAGTAAGGATAGTGTTCTATACATCAGATTTCTTACCAAAACGTGGGTTATTTCATAAACGACATCTAGCGTCAAGTACTTAGTGGATTTATCAGTACGGCTATTTGACACCAGATTTCAGACGAAAAATGTATTGCTAAAACAATTTACAATTAATATACATATATTACAAGCAGCTGGAGTGGAAAATAGTTGCGGTTAATTCGGTCTTAATATTATCTGAAAATTGTTGAGCAAATACTTTTCATTCGTCGCGACATCTATTGTCAAGTAGCAGTACTGATAAATTCTCTACTTGATGCTAGATGTGGACTACGAAAATAACCCGCGTTTTGATAAAGATCGATAGAGATAGATCTTTATTTGCGTACCAATATATGTTACATACATGGACCCTGGAAAGGGTGTAGCAAAATCAAAGGTATGGTAAGAAAACTGATGTATGGAGTTAACTGTGTTAACACACTATCCTTATTTCTCTATGATCTAACGACCAACAATGCATAACCTAAGGCTGCCCTTCCACTGAGCCCGGGATTAGCAGAAATTAGAAGATACATGCGGGAAAGAACCGGTAGCATTGGTTGTAATCTAGATGAGTGGAGAAAAAATGTGTGCTACTCTGCAGCGGCGCCACCAACATGAAAATTAATGAATTATATGATGAAATGATGTACCTATACATCATGTACCTATAATGTTTATGGCTGTACCTATACCAGAAAGCGAAATAATACGCATTGAAAGTGGCGCCGCTGAGCATACTCTGTAGCGGCGCCACTTAGAACATATAGATAGAAATGTAGTTAGCTAATACATTAATTTCCATAGGAACACAATAACTAATTACATTTCTATCTATATGTTCTAAGTGGCGCCGCTACAGAGTATGCTCCCCAGCAGCGCGACTTTCAATGCGTATTGTTTCGCTTCCTAGTACAGGTACAGCCATGAATAGTATAGGTACATGATGTACCTTTTAGGTACATCATTCCATCATACAATTCATTAATTCTCATTGTGGTGGCGCCGCTGCAGAGTAAATTTGCATTCGATTGGAATAGTGGACTTGAAAATCTTCTTTTCACTTGGGGCTTGAAACTTCGAATTTAGGTTTTGTCAGACAAATCTCATGTGTTAACCCTTTACCAGGCTAAGGGATATATATTTCCCACATGCGGCTCTTCAAACATGTGTTCTATTTTCGATGAGTAAGATTGACATTTGATTGTCATTTTTGAACTGTCAGCGTGGTAAAGGGTTAATGTCAATTATTAGCCGTCCCTACCTTTTGTTGCTTGTTGCATATTGTTCTATGCTCATGTATACAGGCTGATTTCTGGGTCGTGATCCAGAACCACTTTTTCTGAATCTATAAATGATTTACATTATCATACGAGAATATTTGATTGAAAGATAATTAGTTTGATTTTTATTATTTTTCAAGTAAAATGAATCTTATACGAAGTAACCATGGTCACCCTATGACTTTTGACATACACTGTATGGAAAGCGACAAGACGTCACATTGAGTAGGGTGACCAAACTGTATGCAAACATGTTTTTTTTCTACTTGTCATCTGAAAAATAATCATAATTATTGGTGATAATAAATAATGAGCAACATCATTAGACTTGTCTTTGAATTCTGTGTGATGTCTTGTTCTCTTGCTCCGCGACCCCGAAATCACCCTGTATAGTGTGGAAAGATAAGTCGGGCCCTGGAGGGAAACTAGCTTAAATCCTTAAGCTGGCTCATTTCACTTAAAGGAGGCATTCCTTTATTTTTAAAAAGAAACAAAACTGCGTTCAGATTTTCTAAAACTCGCTAGCCTCGCCCGGGACTCGAACCAACTAAAATGAAAAAACAAACACAGCCTATTTTATTATACTAATCGATAGTATTATTATTCAGGATAACACTGCTCTACCAAATATTTGGTTACTGTTCACTTTCAACAAGTAAAAGACACGTTCTCTTATCCATTCTGTGTTCGTGAAAAGAACAATCAGGTCAGCCGTCAGGTTTTCGTTTAATGTTTGGCGTGGAATCAAAAGTAATATGGTTGTTATGGTGCACATTTACGAAGGACATCTGAATGGATTCTGACGCTTTATGCTAGAAACGCAGAATGTCAGATTAGCAGGATGCCAGATTCTCAGAATGTCAGATTGGCAGAATGCCAGATTCGCAAAAAGTCAGATTCTCAGAATGTCAGATTCGCAGAATTAAACCTGCTACCGGAAGAGGAACGAAATAATATCATTTTTCAACAAGATGGTGCACCTGCCCACAACAGCAGAATCCTGGACAGGTACAAACGGGGCGATTAGATGGCCTGCAAGAAGTCCAGACCTGACGCCCATGGACTTCTATGGGGTCATGTAAAAAATGTTATTTATGAAACTTGCTATGAAACCGTTCCAGAGCTAAGGGTTGCGGTGGAAAATGTTATTAGGGGCATACACCACAACACTTTGCTGAAGGCTACAAGAAATGAACTTCAACGGCGACTAATTTTGTGTAGCCGGAACGCGGGGGCTCATTTCGAACAATTTAACAGTTAATTAATTTAAGTGTAACAAATTGATAGTAAAATAAAGTTAATGTTAGATTGAACGATTATTTTTATTTTTAAGACCAAATGTTTGTTAGAGAAATTTTATCCTGAATAATAATACCTACTATCGATTAGTATAATAAAATAGGGAGTGATTGTTTTTTTTTAATTTTAGTTGGTTCTAGTCCCGGGCGAGGCAAGCTAGTTTTAGAAAATCTTTGAATGCAGTTATGTTTCTTTTTAAAAATAAAGGAATGTCTCCTTTAAGTAAAATGAGCTAGCTTAAGGATTTAAGCTAGTTTTCCTCTAGGGCCCGACTTATCTTTCCACACTGTATAACCACCAACATACAAATTCAACAGCTAGTGTTTTATATTTTTGCATATGAACCATTTTTTTATTCTGTGAAACGGAAAAATATTCTTGCTCGGGTCCGAAATCGGATTTGACTGATAGTGTGCACTGGCACTTTCAACCGTGACCAAACTCTTCCTTTCCCGTTCATTCTTCTTCTTCTTCGTTGCCATGTCCCGTTATTTGGGGTCGGCCCTCCTCGTTCGAAGGCGCCAGGTTATTCTGTCCTGGGTTGTCTGCGTGTTGATCTGCGCCCGCTCCATGGCCTCCCTTTGCCGTTCTTTTTCTCTGGGATGGCCAAAACCTTTTTGACTGCATATTCCTTGTCACGTCTCATCACATGCCCGAACCATCTCATACGGCTTTCAGCCATCTCTTCTACAATGGGAGCGACCTTGAAAGAGCCTTCCTTTCCCGTTCATTAAGTGCGATTAAAGTCGTTAGAGCAAGGGTAGGGTAAGGATCACTTAATATTATGCGTATAAAGAGTACGATCACGATCAGTAACAAGGCTTTCAGCCCGATCTATTGTAATTAACGTCTTACTTAATAAATGGTATACGCTTTAAGGAAAACCTTCGCCGTTTAAGACTTTCTTATCACGCAAGCCGCTCGGCGATGATAAGGAATGCCTGGCCGGACTGTGTACCTACACCTACTTGTGTATGAGCTATTTAGTTATACCCGCCGATGTATTTCTTGTACCTAACTCATTCGTAATTTTTATATAATGTATATTTATTTATCCTATGTAGCATAACAATTTGTAATGTAAAAAGTATCCACGAATGGAGTGTCGATACAAACCCGACAGGGTTTCACGGCACTTTTCTGTTTAGTACAATGTAAGATATTTTATAAAAAAAAAAAACACTGCGACCTTGGTAATTTCCTACCGTGTAGTAGATGCTTGGTGACCAAATTGTATTGGGCTATGATCAGGATCAAGGTTATCTTAGAAAGAGAGCTAATACTGTCAAAATTCTAAATTCAAAAATTTATTCTGCAAGTAGGCCTCAAGGGCTCTTTTACAAGTCAATACAACATTTTTATAGTAACATCATATAGTGACATGAAAAATACATAACAACATTTATAAATACAACAGCCAATACCTGGGTAAACATTACATTATAATAATCTTAAAATAAATAATTACTACAATACAATAGAGATGTATAGTCTCTATGGTTAAAAACACATTAAATCTGGAGATGTAAAAGGTCCCCAATGTCAGAGTACTAATACTAATAAAATTTGTCAAGAAACAAGTGTCCCCTATTTCTATATTTCACTTGGCAAGGAGTAAGGACGAAAACGTAGAGAGCGAGAGGCACGAAGAAGACCTCCCTGATCCCTGAGCAGCGTCCCTGATGCCTCATGTTCCTTCTCAAATGTTGCCATTCCGGAAAAATGGAGCTTCTTTGACAGCCTGTTTCAATTTATGGACTATATGTCAACTTAGTAACACAAGGCGTCTTTGACCAACTCTAAGGGCAAACATTATTAAGGTTAAATCAGTTTATAATTATTATATCTATATAGGGAGCGTGCATGAACTGTAGGAGGCAGCACAGGAGCCGTCAGATTTTTGGCGCGAGGCGTAAATGTGATGTTTTTTGTTCCGATGTAGCCCACAAGATGGCAGAACCTACTATATACAAGAAAACACGTGACGTGTAAATGTACATGTTTATGGTTCCGATTCAGGCCACAAGATGGCAGACCCTCTAACGCGCACGGTCCCTATAATATATGTATATTATATAAATGCGCGTGTCCAGACTGACCCACTGATTCATCAACGCAGAGCCGAAACTAGAAAAGCTAGAAAGATGAAATTTGCACAAGGGGTTGAACGTTTGTATGGCGTTCAAGATTTATTTTAAACCTTATCCAGGCCGCAGCAATCTACAAGGATTTCCCAAAAAATCCAAATCTATTCCAATTAATCCAGCTTTTTTTTTTATACTACGTTGGTGGCAAACAAGCATACGGCCCGCCTGACGGTAAGCAGTATCCGTAGCCTATGTACGCCTGCAACTCCAGAGGAGTTACATGCGCGTTGCCGACCCTAACCCCCTCCCCTCGTTGAGCTCTGGCAACCTTACTCACCGGCAGGAACACAACACTATGAGTAGGGTCTAGTGTTATTTGGCTGCGGTTTTCTGTAAGGTGGAGGTACTTCCCCAGTTGGGCTCTGCTCTAGATCTGGAATGACATCCACTGGCTGTGCCCTACCACACAAAGCGAGATTACATTCACAAATGCCCATACCTCTCTTGTGGACGTAGTTTAAGGACGACGACGATTCATTGAAAACAAGTCACATTTCCCGTAAGTGCCTTCTAATTTGAACTTTAACCCGTAATGATAAAGTTGAGATTCTATTGTCGCATATGTAAAAAAAAAAAATCTAGTGCTAACCACCAATTATTTGTTAACCTGTTGCTACCGGTGGGAACCTATAATTGGCTCTTTGTTATTTATATATATAACTATTGTGCAATTTATAGCTGTTGGTTCTCCGAACAATAAATAAATAAAAAACCGGTCAAGAGCATGTCGGGCCATGCTCAGAGTAGGGTTCCGTAGTTACTCTTCCGTCACAATAAGCTAAACTGGAGCTTAAAGTATGGTAGATTGTTAACCAAGGGATGAACTGTGGGTGTACGTCTTTTTACTATGAAGGGGAAACTTTTTGCGATAACTCAAAAACAGCTAAACTGATCATATCCATCCATATAGTAATGTCTTTCTTAAGCTCTACTTCCAAGATTTCTTTTATATTTTTTTGGACGTATGGTTCAAAAGTTAGATTTTATTGTACGACTTTGTCGGCTTTATTGATTTATATATCCATGCCAAATTTTAGCTTTCTAGCACTAACGATCACGGAGCAAAGCCTCGGCCAGACAGACAGACGGACATGGCGAAATTATAAGGGTTCCTAGTTGACTACGGTACCCTAATAAATAAATATGTGGTCGACTCGAAACTTCGTGAAAATGTAATATACTCGCACCGTACGGTCGCGGAAATTGATTCTTTAGCAACTTGCGGTTCAAGTAAATTTGGCTGTACATACTTATGGTAAGAGCTGTCCATTGTAACGTGAGACGTTAACTGCTAAAGAATCAATTTCCTCGACTGTACTAAATTAGAAGGAAAGTAATACCAGCGTTTTTGAAAAATCGCCTCTAAGGGGGTTAAAAAGAGGATGAAAGTTTATGTGTTAACAAAAGTTAAAAATTATTGAGTAAACTTGAAACTTCGTAATAAAATCCGCTTCACATTTTCAATAAAACTACACGAGACCGGTTTTGTAGAGATATTTGCCGAGATCGGGCTAAACTGAGAACCTCACTACATTCTCGCCTTGAGCAGTTGGAGTTGAACTTTCATCCAAGAAAAGTCATCAGAAGACACCGGACGAAGGTATTGCGATACATCGCAACAGAAAAAAGTAAAACAAATAATCTTCCTTTATTATCCCAATACAGTGAGAGTGTGGAGGGATCGTTCTGCGCCAACACGAAACTACAAGATCACTTTGATCTTTGGCAATTTTACCGAACCGACACGAAACGGGGACAACGCGGACATAAACGGACGCCGTTTTTCGGAACCTACGGTCTATTTTAATGGGCTTCTATTTTCATTCAATTCGGTTTTTATTTTCTCTCTTTGTACGCATGTGTGTGCGTAAGTGTTAGCATTACATATTTAGTATACTTTGTATTTACTTGTGGGTTCCTGTAATTGGTTTTTGTATTAATCTTGTTGTCCTATTGTAAGTTTAAGGTTGTTGGTTCTCCTTAAAATAAATAAATAAGCGAGACAGTATGAACATAGGCGAATACTCAGTATACTCACTCCACATTCCCGTATTCGGCAAGTCTCGTGTAGTTTTGTCAAGAATGTGGAGCGGGCTTAAGACTTCAATCAAAGAAAAAACATTTACTTAAATAGGGATTGAAAGTGTACTAAATCTATGTGGACGAAATCGTGGGCAAGAGCTTTATATATAGTAGTGTAAATGCGTAAAAAACACGAACCAAAATACACACGGAAAAAACAGTTATGTTAAATTTACAGATAATTTGTAAAATTTACAGAGATATGTGTTAAATTTACAGATTTCTCTGTAAATTTTACAAATTATCTGTAAATTTTACATACTTAACTATTTTTTCCGTGCAGAGAGTATTCTACTGGCGATTACTCCACTTTATTTATAATCCAAGATTAATCGACCATATTCAATTTGATTGCGTCGTAATTATCACAGTGCAGAGCATGTGCTATCAAAATCGCCGCCAAATTAGCTCGGTCTGACTCTGTCAAAGAAGCAACTTTGAGAACAAATCAAAGTTCTCAAAGTAATAAAGTGGAGTAATCGCAATTGAAACGCGTTTGACCACGTTTTAATCAACACCCGGCAATCCATCCTAGCTTTCAGTAAAGTCCAGCTATCTCTTTACTAAAAGCAACTACCGAACAACGTCATGCTCTACGAGCACACTTAAAACTTACAACGAAACTTGACATTGGCAAAATCATCATAGATTTGATGGAAGCCATATTTTAAAAGAAGAAGAAGAATACTCACTGTATTACTGCTATGTTGTGCCGCCAGAGTGCAGCACTAGCCCTATCGTAAACCATAGAGTAACTTATACATACTGTGCTTTAAACTATCTCCACCTTCCGTACTTTAAACTGTTTTTTGACAAGTTTTCACAGACAATAACATATGACATCGATGCATCATTTCGTATCTGTGTCTTTATTGCTCGGATACGCGAGAGTGATGGAGA
Source organism: Cydia pomonella (assembly GCF_033807575.1). Lineage (NCBI taxonomy): Eukaryota > Metazoa > Arthropoda > Insecta > Lepidoptera > Tortricidae > Cydia > Cydia pomonella. The sequence goes on from NC_084727.1 coordinate 1,076,013, forward strand.
GGTTAGATAACGAAATTTCGATTTTCGTGTTTCGCGGTTCGCGGTAGACCCTCAGATTGTGATGGATTGTGGTAGTGGCGCCCCCTACGCAGAGTTTAACGTTATATTCCCTATTCTATTAAATTTTTGGATGAAGCACTTCCAATTAGTTTCAAGAGTTAAGACTAGATACGCACAGTCTGGTGCAGAAATAGTTGACCCCCTCTTCAAACAAATTTCTATGCAGGGGGTTCAGTCTTACTTTACTCTTTGGGTTTAATTATCTCAGAGGCCCTATCGTGAAAAACGAACATCGATTTCTTTTTCTGCCTCGCTATCGCTCGAATTTGTAAGGAGGCAGATAACAAAATTTGGATTTTCTGTTTTCGCGTCAACCCCTCTGCAGCGACAGCAGATGACTGTACATCATTTTAGTTAATTAATAACCAATGCGATTTAAGAATCGATAATCGTTAACGAATACCGTATCGTTATTTACCGTTATTGCATCGCATCCCTACGCAAGCCGTAGCCGTCTGCCCGCCAGCGCCATATTGTCCGCCATCTTAGATAGGGCGACGTTATTGTTGTACCGCGAGTGCGAAATATAGGATAAATCTGCGAAAATAAATGTATTCGGCATGAGGACGAGTGTTTTGTGAATATCTAATATTAATAGTCATAATCATAATGGAGGATGAATATGTTGACGCACAGGACTCTGGAATGAACGAAGCGGTGAACCGTGGTAGTGATGGTAACGACAATATTGGTGATGGCTCGAAGGATTTCGGTGATATGAACTATGATGATGGTTATGAAGATGACGACGGAGGCAATGGATTCCGTGGCGGCCGCGGGCGTGGCAATTTCAGGTGAATAATTCGTTTTTTCGGTTGCACTTGGCGTGATTTTTTCCTTGTTTTCCGACCAACTCCCGTTGGTTCTATAGCGTGTAGGTACTTGTATATTTCATGTATATGGAGATATTAATTATAGTAGAATACTCGTTTATTAATTGCACTGGCTAACTACATTTAAAAGCTAATTTCTCAGGCTTGTGTTGATAAGTAGTTTAAAGAATGATGTAGTTGAAATTATGGTAAAACAACCTAAAAAATTTGTGTGATAATAATGTTGCATTATTACTAAACTTGTTCTTTGTTTTCAATGACTGCCATTGATTATATATAGACAAATTCATATTCCAATGCTTAGGCTAAATAACAAACTAAATTTTCATGTTAATAGAGATTTTCATGAATTTGAATCAGTTTGTCTACCCAAGTTGATTTGTTTTAATAATAAGCTGATTAAGTAATAGTATCTTCCAAGGTTCAGGGATTGTGTTTTTCAGCTAGTTGCTCATTATTTGTCTAAATGTGAGCTAAGCCCGAGGCCGGATGTAGACATCCTGAGATTTCGCGTCAAAAGGGACCGTGTTATGCAACTAAGTCCAGTATTGTATGTGACTACCGACAGTTACAGCCAAGAAAACAAGACATTGTCACTGAATCCGGACAATTGTCCGAAAACACTAGATGTCTGCAACCAGTCTGATGATTAAGGCCTACAGTTAACCTTCTAACTTCTTCCCATAACTTTTTCTAGATGACAATGTTGATAAGGAGGGTCCACACAGAGCGAGCAAGCGAGCGATGTGCCGAGGCATGTCTACACTGGCCGGGTTGTGCGTGAGGAAATTGCCTCGCACGTATGCTCGCTCTGTGTGGACCCGGCTATTCATAAAAACTACAAAATGTCTCCTAAACTGCCATCTTTGGCAGCATCTCTGACATTGGTATGGAGATACCAAAATTTATGTAAAATGGTTCAGCAGTTTAAGCGGTTTTTAGGAGTTTCTATTAAGCTCTTGTCAAATTAACCGGTTTAGAACAATAAAAACCGGTTCCTTCCTGTCGGTGTCTTTGTTTACACTGCACACTACCAGGCCTGCCGGCCGTGTCGGCGCTCGTCGAATAAACCGGTTTATTTAGGTTACAATAAAGTTCTTAGTGTTCTCGGAGTAAAACCAAAATAAACTGGTATTTACCGCTATATTTAAAACGGGTTCCGAGTTGTTTTGTTATTTTCACCTATTCCCTTGCCTACTTCAAATTATCTGTATTTATAAATGCAATCAGATAGCAATGCAATTAATTTCTTATCTAGTGTGCAAACCTTGAATATGAGTGTGTGAAGTTTAGTCAATATGATGAGCGTTCAAGTATTTATTGAATTAGCTTGAAACATCTGTTTAAATAAATGCTACTTAGAGTATTAAGTATTTCTCATTACAATGTGACCTTAGCATAGCTAATATCTAAAAGTGTGTGATAAACAGACATAGAAGTTTTTGTGGCTAATTAAAGCAATTGACAAAATCAAATATCGACATTTTTTTTTTTTTAATACTACGTCGGTGGCAAACAAGCATACGGCCTGCCTGATGGTAAGCAGTCTCCGTAGCCTATGTACACCTGCAACTCCGGAGGAGTTACATGCGCGTTGCCGACCTTAACCCCACCCCCGTCGTTGAGCTCAGGCAACCTTACTCACCGGCAGGAACACAACACTATGAGTAGGGTCAAGTGTTATTTGGCTGCGGTTTTCTGTAAGGTGGAGGTACTTCCCCAGTTGGGCTCTGCTCTAGATCTGGAATGACATCTGCTGTGCTGTGCCCCTACCACACAAGGCGAGATGACATTCACATTGCCCATACCTCTCTTTTGGACGTAGTTTAAGGACATACCCGGGTCCATTATCGATGTTACCTTAGCGTTATAGATATTTTAACATTGTATAAAAAGATAGCTACCTCGAAATACACAACACGATTGATATCTTCTTTGATACACCCATTGGTGGTTTTCTTATTTTTTGACACTGTATTCTACAGTTTACGTTTTTATTATTAAATAATTATATATAAAAACTTGATAATAAAGAAATTAAGGTCGAATTTGTAATTGATTTGCATTCTTGAAATTTCCCGGTAAATTACAGCAAGTACAATTTATATCTTTTAATTATTAATCTATGACTGACTTATCGATAACATATTTGTCAATGTTTCATTTTCTCAAGCACTCGTTTTTGCCACAAAAACTTCTATGTCTGGTGATAAAAGCTATTTGTTTTCCAAGGTGGCTAAGTTGTTGTTTAACCGCTCGTGCTAATATTGATACCCGAGCAAGCGATAGATTCCAAGATCGAGAAGTGGAATCTTGAGCGTTGCGAGGGTTTCAAGGCACGATGGTTAAATAAGCTTTGCCTTCAAGTGAAATACCAATTTTTAAAACCCCGAGCCACCACAAACTCCACTTCAATTTTGGAATCTCTCGCTTGCTCGGGTATCAATATTAGCACGAGCGGTCAGATAACAACTTTGCTCCCTTGTAAAACAAATAACTATTACTTGTGTTATAATATAATCGTAAATTTGTGGTGTCAGAGGGCGAGGCCGCGGGCCGCCCCCGGGCTGGATGAACGGCCCGCCGCCCATGCGTTTCCGTGGGCGCGGCTACGGGCCCGGCGGGCCGCCCATGCGTGGCCGGGGCTTCTTCCGCGGCCGGCCCCGCTTCAACAACAGCTACGACAACAACTGGGGGCCCATGCCGCCGCCCATGATGGGCGGGCCGTTCGGGCCGCCGCCGCACGGCATGATGGGCCCGGGGCCGATGGGCCCCCCGCCGAACATGATGGGGCAACCGCCCTTTGGGCCGCCGCCGAACATGCCGCCGCCTAACATGGTGAGTACTGACAACTTTGGTCCCTATACTCTGTATCTTTATGTAAATAAAAGTAAACAAAATCTACCCTCAAATGGCTCCTTCAGCCAGTTGAGGGTAGGTGAAAACATTACATGATCAAATAATGTAGGTTAAAGTAAGGTACTTCAGTGACAGATCCAGGCGGTTTTGTATTTGGTTGGTTAACTAATAATAGTACATTGTGCAACGAGGGGGGTAAGTGAAACTTTTGAAGCGAGGGTGGTAATTTAATAGAAATATATTTAGTATGGTGTACCGAACTATTTGGCTACTTTGACTGCTACGAAGTATTTGACGCTGACTGTACAATCTCATAACTGACGAGCGTGGGTGCAGCATACGGTGTGTGGTGAGCAGTAGTCGGACCCTCCGATCCAGGGCGTCCAGCTCGGTCTGAGTCCACCTTAGTATGCCAAAGGAGTATGTGAGTAGGGGCCTTACCCAGGCGTTGAAGGCGCGCACTTTGTTGCCTGCTGACAAAAGACTGTTAAGCACTTTTGTGAGCCGACTGAAAAAGCGCTCCTTCACCGACTGTCTAATACCCTCGTCCTCAATACCCAACGACTGCGACATACCAAGGTATTTGTAGGTTTCTGATTCAGAGATAGATCTGAAAGACATTGTCTCAGGTAGTTGTAAATTTGTTGAATTTACAACCTTCCCCAGTAAAGGACTATGCGTCAAAATGGCCCCAATACCAACAGAGTTGAGAGTAAGGTCATTAGATAGGTATTTCTATGTACTTCATTTCGTTCTATGGGCACCAAGCGGAATTCCATTGCAGAACTGAGATATTGGTATTTTAGTCAAAATGTCGTCACCCTTATTACCTAGGCAATATAGTCCACCGCCGGGCCAGCGCGGCAAATCATTCAGTGTGCTCGCCCGGCGGTGCGCGAACATCTACCCTGCAGTAATTAATTTACTTACTTGGACTCTATTGCCTAGGTAATAAGGGTGACGACATTTTGGCTAAAATACCAATATCTCAGTTCTGCAATGGAATTCCGCTTGGTGCCCATAGAACAAAATGAAGTGCATAGAAATACCTATCTAATGACCTTACTCTCATTTCTGTTGGCGTTGGGTCCAGGCTCCATACAAAGTTGCCCATGGTCCTTTACTGCCATCTTTCGACACATGATTACAACTTTTTTGACTTTGATCCTTATCCTTTCACTGATATGTGTTTAATTTCTTAAATATCAAAAAGTGGCGCCATCTTACCGAGCATAATCCAAAGGATGCCGCCATACCTTTGACCGTTGATCTATTAGATGGCACCACTTTTTCATATTTACATACATACATACAGTGCCGGATTAAGACATTTTGATGCCCTAAGCATTTCTAGACCATGGTGCCCCCTCATCAAGATAACAATGAATTTTCTTGGTAAATTGAGTGACGTTTATTGCCGCATTACTGCTGAGAATAGAATTTTCAATCCAACACATCATTTTATCACGGAAATTGACAGTACTGCAGCAGTAATGTTCCAACAGTATGTAAGGTCAAGTGTTAGCAAATTGAAGATCGTGCTTCGCATAAGGCCGGAGGTGAGCCAACCAATGTCCAAGTGTGAGAAGACATAAAAGGCATAGGCCGTACTCCGCACAGGGTTTTGCAACCTCTAGAGCTTTCCTGCGAAGCTCATTCATGTGAGAGCAAAGGCAGAGCTTCAGTAGAGGCTTAGCCATTGGCCATTGGTTCTTGTCAGAACACGAACCAATGGCCGCAAGTGTCTTAAATAGCAAATTATTGTTAACGAAAACGGGACTTAATAGGGTAAGTTTTAAAATTACCACTGACCCGACGTTTCAAAAACGGCGTTTTCCCCATAGTCTCGGAGAAGACTGGGTAAAGTCGACATCATTATCTTGACGTTGGAGGTAATTTTAGAACTAAATCAAACGCGATTAAGTCCCGTTTTCTTAAATAATAATGTATCACAATTAGGCCAATAAAATTAGATTTTTTCGAATTTGGTCCTAAAAATGCGTGTAATCCGAGTTTGCTCCATTCCAGGAGGTGTGCATAAATGTTTCCTCTTTTTCAGTTTTTTTTTGCTTGAAAATCGAAAACGGTACGTCCGGCGGAAAATTTGTTCTAATCATGATTAAAACTGATATCTGAGGATCCGAAATGTAATTTAATTATGTTCTTGCAATAAAACATATTGATTTATTGAAGGTACCCTAATATGTATTCCTAGTCTAAATTGTATAAAAAGGTCGACATTTTTTATTTTTGGTATAATCATGTTAAAAATCCAAAAACGCCTTCTTACCATGCAGTGTCTAATCCACGAACTGTCGTATGTCCTTCAAAATCAAGTGATTTCGAAAGGAAAAAAATATCTCCTAAGGATCCCAAAATGTATGCATACCCCCTGGGATGGAGCAAACTTGGATTACACGCATTTAGAATGAAATGAAAGTATTAAAACATTTTCCAGCTTGCTGGGAATTAATTCCTCAAAACGCTATTTTGGATTTAATTTGATTGGCCTAAATCGTGAAAGTTTAAATCAGTGTTTTTAAAGGCAAAGTCTAAGGCTGAGCTTTTCATAAGGCTGAACGCTCGGAGCGTTCGATCGGCGCTTACGGATGAGGCCAAAGGTCGAGCTGGAAGAAAGCATTTGAATTTGACCACTGGCGAGGTATGAATGGCTGAACGTCCGGAGCGTCCGATCGCGGTGGGTTATCATACAATACAACTGATGGCGAGGTGTGAGCAAGGCAGAAGGCCCAGCTTCGAGAGAGAACAGCTTAGATTTGGATCCATGTTAAGTGAAAGTAAGGCAGTTTGCACAAAGTAGAAGGCCTAGCGTCGCATAAGACCTAACGCCGAATTGCAATAGAGTGGCTTGAAATCGAACCTATGTAATCACGGTTCTCCTACTGCTCGGCCTTTGGCTTAAGTGGAAACCGAAACTTAATAAGTCGCATGATCGTGGTTCTGCAGCAACTCGGCCAGGCCGACACATCTGGCGTGCAAGAGAGCAAAATTCGCTACAAAATCGGTAATCTACGTCGAGAAAATCGGTTGGCCACAAGCCCGACGGTAAGATATTTTGGCTATGAGCTTTGAGGGCCTCCGCGAAGGGTTGGAGATGTGCTTACGTGTCCCCACTCTATTACGACCCCGTTATTAGATGGGTACTTGCACACGTCAAAGTCGACAAAAAGTTTCGTGTACATAAGTACTACGACTGCGATGCTGATGCAGCCTGCGCCTTTTTTTCCTACGATTTTGGTGCCCCCCTAGACGTGGTGCCCTAAGCAAGTGCTTATTTTGCTTAATGGTTAATCCGGCACTGCATACATACATACATACATACATACATATAATCACGCCTATTTCCCGAAGGGGTAGGCAGAGACCACGGATTTCCACTTGCTACGATCCTGACATACCTCTTTCGCTTCCTTCACTTTCATGACATTCCTCATACATGCTCGTCGGTTTAGGGTGCTCTTGACCTGGCCTTTTTTCAGGATTTCCCCGATTTGATCAGAGAAAGTCCGCCGAGGTCTACCCCTTCCAGCTCACTCTTCTACTTCTCCCTTATACACTCTCTTTGTTAACCTTCTTTCACTCATTCTTTCCACGTGTCCAAACCATCTCAACATACCTTTCTCAATTTTTGTCACTACATCTTCGTTCAGTCCACACTTTTCCCTTATCACGCTGTTCCTAATTCTATCTTGTAATTTTACACCACACACACTTCTCAACGCTCTCATTTCCACTGCATTCACTTGACTCTGATGTTTTTTCTGCCATACCCAACTTTCGCTACCATACATAAGTGTAGGCACCAACACCCCTCTATGCACAGCCAACCGTGCTTTTTGCGACACATTCTGGCTGCTCATAAAAGCGTTGAGTGCCCCATTCACACGATTTCCAGCATTCACTCTCCTTTCAATGTCTTCATCATGTTTACCGTCCCTAGTGAACAAGGTTCCCAGATACACAAACTCTATACCCCCCCCCCCCCCTCTTTTGATATTTAACAAATTAAAAAACATACCAGTGAAAGGATAAAGATCAAAGTCCTCCGTCCCCATTTCACCATCGGACTACCAGACAATCGGCACTCCGGCATGGCTTCATGGTAGGTATTCCACAAATACGCACGAAGCGTTTTGCTTCAACATTCCTTATGCGAACTGCCAAGGAGTGGAATGCCCTGCCCGAGTCTGTGTTTCCGCATGAGTACAATCTGGGTCTCTTCGAGGCTAGAGTAAATAGGTATCTCATAGGTAAGCGTGCTCCACCGTAGACCGCATCATCACTTACCATGGTGAGATCGTGGTCAAACGCTTGCCTATAGTTATAAAAAAAAAAAAAGTCAAATGGCATTTTATAGGTTTAATTATGTGTGAGACGGTGGTAGTTTTACTGTGGCTACAATATTTTCTTTGACAATCCACCTCTATTTCAAATTATCTTTAGTAGCACTTATATTTTTTTCTCTATTCCCAACAGCCCGCCCCAGAACTCTGGGTTGAGACTAAGTCCGAAGAAGGCAAATCGTATTACTATCATGCACGCACTCGGGAAACTACGTGGACGAGGCCGCAGGAGTCCCCGACGTGCAAGGTCATCACACAGGCTGAGATGGAAGCCATGGCTGCCTCAGGTCAGTTATTTAATCAAGTGAAGTTTTTCTACTATAGTGAGATTATTCTAACATCACATATTTGACACATGACAGCACCCATATAATGTAAATGTGTATGATCCATTCACATAATTAAAAACAAAACCACGCAATTATAATATGTCTTTCGTTACCACTTAAACTACACTCACTTTTTGAATGTAATTATGCTTATAGTTATTTTTTTCGCATCGTATATCTGAAGTATTTAACAATAATAAATCACTGCACAGTCGTTTACGTCCTAAGGGTCTTTTTTTTTAAAACCAGCGTTGTGGTCAAATCATTTTTTCCGATTCGGGTAACATATTCGTAAGTTAAAAATAATCGATAAAATCGATATATTTATAACCTACACAAAATACAAAAATAAGGTATTACAACTAAGAAAACATTAACTTAGATACTTTTAAAAATCCATTATAATAATAGATCTTTACCGTACGATTTGCAAATAATATGTCGATTTCTGAGCGGATCAAATTTGACGTCAAAATCATTCGTTTGTCAAATGTCAAATGCGCAGTCTGTCGAAGTTTCTCCGCGTTACTGTGCGCATATTCCGTTTCTTTTCGTATTTTTCACCTGGCTTTATTTTTGGATTCTTCTCTTTCACATCTGGTTACCTTGGCTCGTATTTTTGGACTTTGACTTTGCTTGTATTTGAATTTAGTTGACTTTGGACCTAAAAATGCCTGATTTTGCTAATACTAAGTAGTCACTAGCAGTATAATTTGCATCTATGACTGCTGTGCAGGTTCCTAATATTGACTTTTTATAAAGGTAATCGATTCGATCTCACAAATCGTAACTGTAATCGATCCGATTTCTGGATTTGACATATTATGTTGTCTTAGCCACATCACTTCAAACATAAATGTCATGTGTCAAATATGTGATGTTAGAATAATCTCACTATAGTACAATATACACCGTGTTTTTATTTTAGTTCCGCCTATTTCATGGGTGCAATCTTGAGCTTAAATTTATACAATACTAATCCTCTTTGCACAACCTCTGAATAAATGTACATGAAACACATATACGCGACGTAAGCATTTCTTTTTAACTTTAATTATTTTTTATGTCATTTTGAATAGTATGACATGGTATCAGATTGCCATAGACGTAATTGACACAAACTATGTTTCCACAGTTCCACACTAAAACATCGGACAGACAGACGGACATGACGAATCTATAAGGGTTCCGTTTTTTGCCATTTGGCTACGGAACCCTAAAAACTATCCTTAATGCAGTTACATATTTCCTCTGGAATATTTTTTTCTCCGAAATAATTCAAAATAAAAATATTTACTACAAATTATTACTTAAAAAGCAAAATACGTCGTGTTTTTATTGAATCAAATAATTTAAATATTTTATGTTTTTTTATTCTTATAAAAAGTAATTAAATGTTGCATATAGCGTTGTTGTAACACGGGCATTACATTTTATTCAACCAAAAAATTGACAACTTTGACATATCAATGTCATTTCGAACATCAATCGTCCGAGATAGTACTTATGTTTAGTAATAAATGTATACACTCGTACAAAACACTAATCAATATGTAAACAGGCCCTAAGGCAAGTGTTTACGCTCGTAAGGGCCTTATAAGATAAAAATAAATTATTGATTATCTCCGAAATGGAGTTAATTAGAATACCGGTGTCTTTAAGAAAGTTACTTAATTTAAGCTCAGGAGGGCCTTTAGTCCGGGTCTGCCTAAAACGTAGTCTGACGCAGAATATGGTCGCTAATTTCGTATTGCCGGCGACTGTCCGTCTGGTCCAGCGGGTTAAGACGCGGACTGCTAACGGACTGGTGTTACGGGTTCGAATCTCGCCCGGTGACTAACTTTTGTTTTTTTTTATATGTTCAAGTATATATATAATTTTTAAATGTTTATTGTTTTAGACAAGTTTAATTTAGTAAAAAAATGTAGTTAAGATTATCACCTATACACCACCATATTACAATAAATAGTTATAACCGAGCAAAGCTCGGTCGCCCAGGTACTGTTTTTTTAATACGTCATAAATGGTACGGAACCCTTCATGGGCGAGTCCGACTCGCACTTGGCCGCTTTTTTATTTTTATCTGATAGGCCTGTTTACATATTGATTAGTGTTTAGTACGAGTTTATACATTTGCTTAAGTACTATCTCGGACGATCGATGTTCGAAATGACATTGATATGTCACAGTTTTCAATTATTTGGTTGAGTTAAATGTAATGCCCGTGTTACAACAACGCCATATGTAACGTTATAATTACTTCTTACGAAAAATAATAAAAAATAAAAGTTTTTATTTTTAAAAGTCTATGCCCCATCAGTTTCCTTAAACGGAGTTAAAAAAGACACCTTTGTATATACTAATTGTGATTCTGAGTAGGAAAAATCTAAAATTTCTCGAAATACTAAGAACATAAACATACAACAATAAAGAAAAATGTCTATCTGTGATATACAACACCGGTAAGGTTTCTTGGCAAAGTCGGTTATTAATAAATTTTTGGTACAAGCTTATATCGGTGATAGTACTTTTTTTTTTTTATACTTCGTCGGTGGCAAACAAGCATACGGCCTGCCTGATGGTAAGCAGTATCCGTAGCCTATGTACGCCTGCAACTCCAGATGAGTTACATGCGCGTTGCCGACCCTAACCCCCTCCCACCCCCGTTGAGCTCTGGCAACCTTACTCACCGGCAGGAACACAACACTATGAGTAGGGTCTAGTGTTATTTGGCTGCGATTTTCTGTAAGGTGGAGGTACTTCCCCAGTTGGGCTCTGCTCTAGATTTGGAATGACATCCGCTGTGCTGTGCCCTACCACACAGAGCGAGATGACATTCACAATGCCCATACCTCTCTTGTGGACGTAGTTTAAGGACATACCCGGGTCCACTTTTCTTTCCACACGCAACTAATACTCATCAAGACAGTTCTAAAAACCCGGAATTAGGTTGCGTTGTTTTATCACAGTTCCTACGGCCACCTCCTGTCTCCATCATCAGATCAACTCGATGGTACCATAATATTGCATTGTCATTCGACTTACATATGTATGCAAATTTTCAGCTTCATCGGAAACCGGGAAGTGGGTCAAATTTAACTTGCAAGATTTGATTACAGACCGACAGACAGACAACGGGACAAGTGAAACTAAATAAAAGCTTGAAATAACGAACGTTCGGTGACAGGTCAAATGCCGCCCGGCGGGCTGCCCAACCCGGCCGGCATGGGCATGAGCGCGCCGCTGGCCGGCATGGGCATGGCGCCCGGCATGATGCAGCCGCCCGGCGCGCTGCCGCCCTTCATGACGCAGCCTCCGCCCTGGCTTAAAGATGGTAACTCCCACACATCCCACACTTCACTATGGGACTCTCTCTGGTCGCATAACAACTTTTGTCATAACCAAGGCTCGGAAACCGGTTAAATTTCCAAACCGTTATCATGTACTTGGCGCAAAACCTTTTTATTTCGGTTTCGCTCGAAAAACCGTTATTTTTAAACCGGTTTTTATGAGAACAGTCCTTGTTAAATTAACCGGTTTAGAACAATAAAAACCGGTTGTTTCCTATGTCAGCGTCTATAGTTACGTGGCACACCACCAGGTCGACCAGCCGTTGTTGCACTCGTCAAATAAACCGGTTTTTTTAGGTTGCAATAAAGTTCTTAAAACGTTCGCGTTCTTATAAAAGTTCGGAGGAAAACCAATATAAACCGGTATTTAAAAAACCGGTTCCGAGCCTTGGTCATAACCATACATCGGGGTTTTTGGTGCAGGAATGTTTTCATGCACCAAAAACCCCTAATATATGTATAAATAATTACCAAACTATGAATTGAAAAATAGACAGTAAGCTCCAAATGCACTTAGAAATATTAAAATAGTAAACCTCAAGCGCGCTCAAACAGACTAGACGTGTCGCAGAATTTATTTAAAATTGAATAAACTACAAACAAGTGAAACAGTACCGTGTGTTAAATACATAAGACCTCATTTGCAACATCCATAAAAGTGGTGTAACGCCTTTTTAACAGTGCGCGACTATCACTAATCACCTGGAGGAAAGAGGACGGTCGCTATTTTTTAACTCCCTCTAGCATCAACCGCTGCGCGTAAGTGCATAACAATAATAAACCATAAGCTTAAACAATTAAAAATGGGTTCACAACCGGACCTTTCGAACCTTTCGAATATGAAACAAGCAGACGCTACAGACATGCAAGTCACACTGCGAAAACGTAAACAGCCGCCAGGGCCGGACTGTACTTGCACAAACGAATTAACATCTTTTAGAGAAGAAATGACATCATTGTTCAAGGCTTTTACTGAAAATCAAAAACAATTCTTAAACACACTGCATGAGGACATGACCCAAATAAAAGCAAAAATTGACAATTTACAACAAACAACAGAAAGTCTCGTTGCGGACAACAACGAAATTAAACAAGAGATTTCACAACTTAAACAGCACTCTTCTACGACAGATGAAAAAGTTAAGAGCTTACAGAATGACATCAATACCCTCAAAAGAAACACTTCTTGTGACATCAAAAATACGCGCTCCTACGACGATGAAACATTAATTAGGGAGATCAATGAACGCACTAACAGAGCAAAAAATATAATAATTTACGGGATAGCTGAACTAGAAGAGGGAAATGCAGAAGAAAAGCAGAAGCATGACGAAAACGAAGTTCTTAGTCTAACTGGATCTATCATGGATGGCATGCCAGCTCCGCAAAAGATCCTGCGACTGGGGAAATTTAACTCAACAAAAATCCGACCCCTTAAAGTTTATTTCGATAGCGTACAAATACCAAAACAATTGATGCGAAATAGGAATAAAATCGAGAATAAGAAATTAAAATCTACACTGATCTAACACCCATCCAGCAGAACCATCTCAAACTACTACGTCAAGAGCTTAGTAGCAGACAAGAGAATGGGGAAAATGATATAACCATAAAATACATAAATGGCATTCCCAAAATAGTTTCAACTATGCCACCAAAAAACTCCAACCCATAAAAAATCACAGTGACCAACCTCATCAAGACCATGCCAGTATAACACATGAACTTCCATGCTCATATGCGAAATCGCTTAACATATTTTACACCAACATACGGAGCATCGTCAAGCCGGGAAAACTCGACGAATTGAAATGTGTTATTCACTCTACACCATACAAGCTACACTTAATAATATTAACGGAGACATGGATAAAATCAGAAGAAGAGAAAGCATATATACAAATTCCCAATTATCATCACTACTCAAATCTTAGAACGGATGCTAGAGGTGGAGGAGTTTCCATATTTTGTTCATGACGATCTAAACATAATAGTTTGATGGAATCTTATACTAACGGCAACAACTACTTATGGATACACATTGACAAGCTTAATCTGGATATTGGTGTCATATATAAACCCGGAGATACCAGCATCAGCAGTTTTTTGGAAGATTTTGAACCAAACTTGCAAAGGAACAGGCGAGCAGTAGTACTTGGAGACTTCAATTTGAATCTTTTATCACCAGATAGAAATACAGAGAAATACACGGAAATGTTACAGGAATGTGGATTTTCTATACTCAACAACATCGACGTAAACTATTCAACCCGGAAATCTGCGACAACAAACAGCATACTAGACCATGTTATAACTAATCTAACAGACAATAATTTTCATATCTCTCTTTTAGACTCTGCACTTTCTGATCACGTACAAATATTTATTAATATTGAAAAATTGAAACTGAAAAAAAAAACAACGTGTTAAATACGAAGCGATTGACTATAAAACCTTGCATAACTTAGCTGAATCCCAGAACTTCTATTCCAAAAATAACAGTTATAATGAATTAGATTCCATAATTAAAAATTGCATAACAAATAGTACTGTATCAAAAACTAAAGTTCTTAATTTACCTCGCAGTGACTGGATTAATAAAAACATTATTAATAACATAAACTACAGAAATCAACTCTGGAAATCATTAAAAGACAACCCAAAAAATACTGATATCAAAGAAAGCTTCATCAAACAAAGAAATAAGACTACACAATTAATAGCAAACACAAAGAACATATACTACTCTGAAAAATTTTCCAATTGCAAAAATGATCCGAAAAGAACCTGGGCACTAGTAAATGAACTATCCTGTAATAAAAATAGACACGAGCGAAATCCTCCTAAACTAATAAATAACTCTGTAACTATTACCGACGGCGCAGTAGTATGTGAGGTTTTCAACGACTTCTTTATAAATATAGGTCCTGATTTGGCACGGCAAATACCGCAACAATACCGGAACAACTTAACACCTAATTTCGAATATTCACCATCAACTTCTGATCAATTATCAAATCTAACTCTGTGCTCGGAAGACGAAATTTCTAAAATAATAGATTCTCTAGATAGCAACTCCAGTGTAGGCCTTGATGGCATCAGTACGAAGTGCTTAAAATGTATAAAACATCACATTACTCCACAACTCACCAACTGCATAAATGAATGTTTAGAAAAGGGTATCTTTCCTAATGAATTAAAACTTGCTAAAGTCAGCCCAATCTACAAATCTGGCCCTAAAACTGATCCTGGTAACTACCGGCCTATATCGGTTTTACCAGTGATTTCCAAAGTGTTCGAAAAGGTTCTTCACAACCGCCTTGATAACTATCTAACAAAAACAGGGTACCTTTTTGAACGTCAATACGGTTTCCGCACTAAATCAAACACATTATCAGCCACTATAGATTTAATAACCAAAATTAGATCATCAATTGATGCAAAAAATTTAGTCCTTGGCATATTTATTGACCTAAAGAAAGCTTTTGATACCGTAAGTCACTCAATTCTTCTAAACAAACTTACTAGCATCGGAATAGTGGGCAATGCACATAAAATACTTACGTCTTATCTCTCAAATCGGTATCAAGTAGTTAAGATAGGCAAATACCAAAGTACAGCTAAACTCATAACGTGTGGCGTCCCACAGGGATCGATATTGGGTCCACTTCTCTTCAATATTTATATTAATAACATAAGTAAGCTTAATCTACACGGTGAGATATCCCTATATGCAGATGACACAAGTATTTTTTATTATGGGAACTCAATAACTGACATCGTTAAATTGGCTCAGCAAGACCTCGACATTTTACATGAATGGTTCCAATACAATCTGCTTACAATCAACGCATCGAAAACATCGTACATAATATTCAAATCTAAAAACAAAAAATATCCTACTTTTAATCCATTAACTGTCAACAACATCCTAATCAACCAATCATCACAAGAAAAGTACCTCGGTCTTACATTAGATGATGGCCTAACGTGGAATGCCCACTTAAAACAAATAAAGTCCAAGTTGTATTCTATTCTGGCTTCCATTAGAAATACTGTAAAGTGCATTCCTCATCAGGTACGCTATAATATATACAACGCACTGATAAAATCCCGAATAAACTATCTTATCGAAATTTGGGGCAGTGCCTGCAAAACTAGTCTTAAAGAAATCCAAATTGTCCAAAATAAAATAATAAAAAAACTCTTTCATCTAGATCGCCTAACACCTACAACAACAGTCTACTCTAAAACTAAGCTAATGAGCATTAACCAACTCTATTTTTACAACACCATTATACTAATAAGAAACATACACCACAAAAAAATACACAGTCAAATCTCGTTTAAAACAAAAAAAGAAAGTGGACAAAAAATTCTCCGAAGTGCAAATAATTTATGCCTAACTTTATCGCGAACTAAAAACTTTGGTACTAAAAGTATAACATGTCAAGGTGCACGTATGTACAATGAACTTCCGAAGAATATTAAAGACGCGCCAAGCTTTTCAATATTTAAAAATAAATTAAAATCCCATATACTCTCTGAAATCCCGGTTATCTAAATGCGGCCCTGGCAAACACGACGTCTTATCGCGAGCTTATAGTCACCGGCCGGTCGCCCAGTGCCATTGCGAATAACATTTTAATATTTTGTATAGTTCTACCTACCATAATGTATAAAAAAATATATATACTATCTAAGTACATAAAAAAATAGGAAAACATGTTAATGTGATTTTTATTGTCTGTTAGTTGATGGGGTTAATATACTTAACTAACTATCACTCAATAGGTACTTTTAATTTAAGTTCTTAGTTAACTTTGTTTTATTTTATTGCTTTTCCTGCTGCAACTATATACCTAAGCCATGTACGCTCACGAATCGTCATAACTATTTATTGTGTCTAATATTGTAAACAACCTACTCATTAAGTGAAATGTAAATTTCTTTTGAGTAAAATAAATGTCTTTAACCAGAAAATGTTTTTTGGCTAGATCAAAACATTCCCGCACCAAAAACCCCAATGTATGGTCATAACACTTAATGCATAAAATTGTAAGTCATAAAAAGTTAGTCATAATTATTTCTGAGCATAACTGGCTTTTTGTCATCATTTTAATAGTTATTCACAGGGATCGGAACCGGTTTTTTGCAAAAACAACGAAATAACCATATATTTCGGTTTATTTTATACTCAAAATGTAGGACTCGGTTGTGTTTTTAGATAACGACTTCGTATTATTAGATTGCCCAATTAGGAATGAAATAATTAACAAAGAACGAAAAAATACCGTTTTCGTTCCCATACAAAAAATACCGGTTTCCGATCCCTGGTTATTCATTTAATTCGCATAAAATTTCGCTTAGGTATGCACAAAAAAAATATGACAACTGCTATGTATGTCATCAAATATAATGGCTGAAAATGTATGACACAATATAATATGACTGTTCATTCATGTCGCAATGATGATTATGACACAAGTTGTTATGCGTATCAAAAATATGACTTAAACTTTCATGCAACCCAATATGGACCCCATAAAAAAAAAAAATTATAGAACATTATTACACAAATTGACTAAGTCCCACCGTAAGCTCAATAAGGCTTGTGTTGAGGGTACTTAGACAACGATATATATAATATATAAATATTTATAAATACTTAAATACATAGAAAACATCCATGACTCAGGAACAAATATCCATGCTCATCACACGAATAAATGCCCTTACCAGGATTTGAACCCGGGACCATCGGCTTCGTAGGCAGGGTCACTACCCACTAGGCCAAACTGGTCGTCACCAAGGTGGTCATAACCAAGTACACATACACATCCCACTACTGCACAGAGGCTTTCTCTAATTTTATGAGCAATTTTGGTCTAGTTACACTTGTGTGGCAATATATTTATGACTGAAATGTCTTCACGTGATATATTTTTTACAGTACATATGGTGCTGCTTTAAAACGTTGTACAGTCAGCGTCAGTGTTTTTTTTTTGCTGTTACTAACAAAATTTATGGATCCTATCGGTCTGAAATAAATGATTTTTATTTTTATTTATTTTTTGTAGCAGTCAAAGTGGCCAAATAGTTCGGTACACCATACTAAATATATGGTGTACCGAACTATTTGGCTACTTTGGTTGCTACAAAGTATTTGACGCTGACTGTACGATACACGTGCGAATAGATAATTCCCAACCCGGGTCGATTTAAAACCTGAATTACAGTCATGAATATAGTCTCTCCTTGTTACTGGTTTTTGATGGATTTTTTTTATACTACGTCGGTGGCAAACAAGCATACGGCCCGCCTGATGGTAAGCAGACTCAGTAGCATATGTACGCCTGCAACTCCAGAGGAGTTACATACACGTTGCCGACTCTAACACTGCACCCTCGTTGAGCTCTGGCAACCTTACTCACCGGCAGGAACACAACACTATGAGTAGGGTCCAGTCTAGTGTTATTTGGCTGAGCTTTTCTGTAAGGTACTTCCCCAGTTGGGCTCTGCTCTAGATCTGGAATGACATTCGCTGGCTGTGCCCTACCACACAAAGCGAGATGACATTCACAATGCCCATACCTCTCTTGGTTTAAGGACGTACCCGGGCTAACAAAGACGTGTTGTCCCCAGGAGGCAAGCCGGACAGCAAGCCCGAGGCGCGCAGCCCCAGCGAGCGCGGCGAGTCCCCGCCCGGCGAGCGCTCGCCCGCCCTGCAGCCGCCCAACGGTCAATATACAAGCTTTTATTTCTTATTGCAAACCATGGTGCATATGTTGTTAGGGGGCGTCCACAAATTACGTAACGCAAAATTCCTAATTTTTTGACCCCCCCCCCCTCATGTAACAGGACCGGCACGCTTATCTGGGGACCCCCCCCCCCCCTTCAATTCCGTTACGTAACAAGTGCTTTGTAAAAA
Organism: Cydia pomonella; assembly: GCF_033807575.1. NCBI lineage: Eukaryota > Metazoa > Arthropoda > Insecta > Lepidoptera > Tortricidae > Cydia > Cydia pomonella. Next base: position 1,094,739 of record NC_084727.1, read on the forward strand.
TCTTTAGGATAATATTCAGAAAAGAAAGACAGGTGGTAGTATAGATACTTTTTAACCAAAAATCTGTCTGTTGTAATAAATCATTAAACTGTGGTTTCAAGGAATCAAGAAATTTAATCATCTATGAACGGCTTTTGGTTCCATTTCTTAATAAATTCTATTAAAGGTAAATCAGAATCGCTTTCACAATCGGTATCGGCTTCGGCGGCGATCCCATCTTCTGTGGCAAATATTTTATAATAATACATAAAAAAACACAATTTTTTTTTAATGTATTATTATAAAATCGTGCGTGACGTAACGCAAACCTTGACCCCCCCCTCCCCAACGTAACAGGACCGTAACGCTTGGCCTAACCCCCCCCCCCTCCAATTTGCGTTACGTAATTTGTGGACGCCCCCTTACCAAAGATTAAACTATCACATGGACCCTGACGGGGTCTAGCAAGTATATTCTTAAAAATAATTCTTAAAGCTAGTTCTTCAAACAAATGTTATGGGGTGATAACAATTCTTTATCCGGGGCCGGCTGAACCAGCTCAAATTGGTTGATAATTGAAGGTGCAAATGGAGATTAAGTGAAACGAAACATTACTGAAGATGGGCGTAGGCAGGTACAGGCAGGGGGGGAGTCCCCCCCTTTTTTAATATTACGTCGGTGGCAAACAAGCATACGGCCTGCCTGATGGTAGATAGATAGATAGATAGATAAAATCTTTATTCAACCACAACTTACATACTTTGTGACACAAACAAATAACAAGAGAAAAAGAAAATTGACAAGAGACAAAGAAAAAGTAACATACAATTTGACACTAATATCAATAATTACGTCAATAATCAAATGTATTACGTGTCTTATTTTTAGATTAATAGAGATATTAGTAGATGGTAAGCAGTCTCCGTAGCCTATGTACACCTGCAACTCCAGAGGAGTTACATGCGCGTTGCCGATCTTAACCCCACCCCCCTCGTTGAGCTCTAGCAACCTTACTCACCGGCAGTAACACAACACTATGAGTAGGGTCAAGTGTTATTTGGCTGCGGTTTCCTGTAAGGTGAGGTACTTCCCCAGTTGGGCTCTGCTCTAGATCTGGAATGACATCTGCTGTGCTGTGCCCTACCACACAAGGCCAGATGACGTTCACAATGCCCATACCTCTCTTTTGGACGTAGTTTAAGGACATACCCAGGTCCTCTCCTACAGCTCAAATTTTAAATACAATACCTCTAGGGCGTCTAGTATATTGATATGTTACATTTTTCAATTGCTTGGTTCAGTTAAATGTAATGCCCGTGTTACTACAACTCTACACCGTGTTTTTTTTATTTCCGTTAATTTTAAGGGTGCATTCCTGAGCTTAAATTAAGTAACTTTCTCAAAGATACCGGTATTCTAATTAACTCCATTTCAGAGATAATCAATAATTAATTTTTATCTTAACCCCTTCACCTCCCCCCCCCCCCCCCCCCCCTTCCTTTTCCCCTTCTTTTGCCTTCACGATCGTATACACTTGCCTTAGCGCCTGTTTACATATTGATTAGTGTTTATTACGAGTGTATACATTTGCTACTAAACGTATCTATACTACTAAATACTATCTCGGACGATTGATGTTCGAATTGACATTGATATGTCATAGTTTTCTAAGCTGCCAGCCACGGGAGAAGTTCAAAAATAAACCGACAGATGTTCAAAAATAAACCGACAGATGTACAAAAATAAACTGACAGATGTTCAAAAATAAACCGACAGATGTTGATACATATGTAGCAATTTTGCTACATCAGCCAGGTCTGTTTAAGCTTACACGGGCTACATGTTATGTTAAAGTATGTAACTTTACTTTTGAGTGGCATTAACGTGAGACACTTCATTCGGTTCTTGTCTGTTTTAATTTTTTGTCTTTCAATTATTTATATAAGAATTCAAGCCTTGGAGACCCTCTACATCTCTAAGGATAATTTAATACCTTTTTTATAGTTTATCTCTGACACTTAGAGACTTATACATCTCTAAAGAATTTTAGTATTTGTTGTTTTTTTTTTTATCATAGTTTTTTTGTGTAATTTGACATTTAGAGACAGTATACATCTCTAATAAAGTATTTATTATTTTTATCGATTCCATATTTGTAATTGTTTTTTTGTAATTTTTATTGTTTGTAAAAATGGACATGTAAAAGTGCCCCTGTGGCCTATTTGCTGAATAAATGTTTGATATTTGATATTTGAGCCATACTCTTAGGTGGCCTGCCAGGTGATAACCTTGCCGTCCGAATTTCACCTTAAGGGGGTCCCTAACCCCTAACGCCAATGACCTTCGATCTGAATCCCTTAATTCTGTAATGTTTTTTGTAGCTTATCATATTAACCTTTTGACCGCCAAAGACGTCATATGACGCGCGCGGCTACAGCCCAATATCAACCTTCATGCGTGGCCACAAGGTTCACGATTACGCGCCGCGTGCGATAGGCGTGGCAACGGCTGAAAGCAGTATAGTATAGCAGCGTACCATATTTACTTCAAAGTTCACTGTCTTCGAGATATTTGGCATCGAAGTAGAACAATTTTAGGCGAAAACACTGGTTTGCTGGCCATACCTTTGGTGTTAATTAGTTTAAAGTTAAAATCTCTGACCACTTTTTAGAGACGTCTATCGTCAAGCTCACCATACTTATTAACCTATCGAATGAGCTAATGCTTTTACGGATACTGGAAAGCGATATGTAAACATACTACATACCTATACGAGGCCTGGACGTTAGTGAGATGACGATATGAGTTGTGCTGGTGTCCGACTTTATTACCTGCATGTAAATGAGTTTCACATGATTATCCACCTGGTTTCTTGAGCTTAATAGTCGCCTCCAAACCTCCCCTTATAGCGACCCCATTCCTCACACAAAGTTTACGTTAAGTTTATATTAGCCTCACTGGATCACTGTTCACTCTGAGTACTGATAACGTTGGTCACAATCTATAAGAGACACATCATTATTCTAATAACACCATAAGAACGTCCTTGACTTGATCTAAAAGCAAATATCACCCCGCCGTAGATTTGTTCGCACACAACCTCCTTTTTCCTACTGTCGTTCTCATCTACCCTCTCAACTTCAGCCTAAAAATCCCAATTACCTAGAAGCGGTTATTTAACTTAAACGTGACTACTAGCGCCATCTACTCCATGACGTTGGCAAATATTAGCCGGTTCGCAATACGTTCGCGACAACGTCAAAGACGAACCCAAATGTATAGATTTTGTAAAATCTTTCACAGCAATCGAGAAACGAAAAGTGTTTTTTAATACGTTCTTTAAAAAATAAAAATAAGTGTTCATTTCTTCCAAAATCCGGCTGACCAGAATGGAGATAAAAAATTGAAGAACGGATAGCCGTTTGTCTTATAATTCTATCTATAGTGCAAATGTAGGAGTAACGACTCAAAACTAGTCAAAAATCGATAAAAAGCGTCTTAAGCAAATTCGTCTTCCGGTCCTGGGCTACATAAAATGGTCTTTATGGCCCTTATAAATAAAGGTGTTCGGGCTGGCCTAAAGAAACTACAGTTAATATATATAACACATTATATATTAGTACCTGGGCGACGTTTATAACTATTTATTGTAATATGGTGGTGTATAGGTGATAATCTTAACGAATTTTTTTTACTAAATTGAACTTGTCTAAAACAATAAAAATTAAAATATTATATATAACATATAAATTAATATAACATATAAAAAAAAACAAAAGTTAGTCACCGGGCGGGATTCGAACCCGTAACACTGGTTGTTTCTTGCCGCCCGCGTCTTAACCCGCTGGACCAGACGGACTGTGGCCAGCAACACGAAATTAGCGACAATATTCGGCGTCGAAAGAAAAACGCATGAAAACTCGAAAACACGCGTTTTCCCAAACATAAGACTAATCTAGATCGATTGTTTACCCCCAAAAACCCCCATATACCAAATTTCAGCGAAATCGTTACAGCCGTTTCCGAGATCCCTGAAATATATATATATATATATATACAAGAATTGCTCGTTTATAGGTATAAGATAAAGTGATCGCTAAATTATTGGTTCGTTCCTAGGTAATATGAACTTCCCGCCATCTTCAGGCGCCCCGGGAGCGTTCCCGACGGGTGCTCCGCCCTTCCAGGCCGGCCAGCCGCCGCAGGGCTTCGCGCCGCCGCAGGGCTTCCCCAACAACCCTCCGCCAGGTACAGTACCAGCTCCCAACAGGTGCTCCGCCCTTCCAGGCCGCCCAGCCGCCGCAGGGCTTCGCGCCGCCGCAGGGCTTCCCCAACAACCCTCCGCCAGGTACAGTACCAGCTCCCAACAGGTGCTCCGCCCTTCCAGGCCGCCCAGCCGCCGCAGGGCTTCGCGCCGCCGCAGGGCTTCCCCAACAACCCTCCGCCAGGTACAGTACCAGCTCCCAACAGGTGCTCCGCCCTTCCAGGCCGCCCAGCCGCCGCAGGGCTTCGCGCCGCCGCAGGGCTTCCCCAACAACCCTCCGCCAGGTACAGTACCAGCTCCCAACAGGTGCTCCGCCCTTCCAGGCCGCCCAGCCGCCGCAGGGCTTCGCGCCGCCGCAGGGCTTCCCCAACAACCCTCCGCCAGGTACAGTACCAGCTCCCAACAGGTGCTCCGCCCTTCCAGGCCGGCCAGCCGCCGCAGGGCTTCGCGCCGCCGCAGGGCTTCCCCAACAACCCTCCGCCAGGTACAGTACCAGCTCCCAACAGGTGCTCCGCCCTTCCAGGCCGCCCAGCCGCCGCAGGGCTTCGCGCCGCCGCAGGGCTTCCCCAACAACCCTCCGCCAGGTACAGTACCAGCTCCCAACAGGTGCTCCGCCCTTCCAGGCCGGCCAGCCGCCGCAGGGCTTCGCGCCGCCGCAGGGCTTCCCCAACAACCCTCCGCCAGGTACAGTACCAGCTCCCAACAGGTGCTCCGCCCTTCCAGGCCGCCCAGCCGCCGCAGGGCTTCGCGCCGCCGCAGGGCTTCCCCAACAACCCTCCGCCAGGTACAGTACCAGCTCCCAACAGGTGCTCCGCCCTTCCAGGCCGCCCAGCCGCCGCAGGGCTTCGCGCCGCCGCAGGGCTTCCCCAACAACCCTCCGCCAGGTACAGTACCAGCTCCCAGCAGGTGCTCCGCCCTTCCAGGCCGCCCAGCCGCCGCAGGGCTTCGCGCCGCCGCAGGGCTTCCCCAACAACCCTCCGCCAGGTACAGTACCAGCTCCCAACAGGTGCTCCGCCCTTCCAGGCCGCCCAGCCGCCGCAGGGCTTCGCGCCGCCGCAGGGCTTCCCCAACAACCCTCCGCCAGGTACAGTACCAGCTCCCAACAGGTGCTCCGCCCTTCCAGGCCGCCCAGCCGCCGCAGGGCTTCGCGCCGCCGCAGGGCTTCCCCAACAACCCTCCGCCAGGTACAGTACCAGCTCCCAACAGGTGCTCCGCCCTTCCAGGCCGGCCAGCCGCCGCAGGGCTTCGCGCCGCCGCAGGGCTTCCCCAACAACCCTCCGCCAGGTACAGTACCAGCTCCCAACAGGTGCTCCGCCCTTCCAGGCCGCCCAGCCGCCGCAGGGCTTCGCGCCGCCGCAGGGCTTCCCCAACAACCCTCCGCCAGGTACAGTACCAGCTCCCAACAGGTGCTCCGCCCTTCCAGGCCGCCCAGCCGCCGCAGGGCTTCGCGCCGCCGCAGGGCTTCCCCAACAACCCTCCGCCAGGTACAGTACCAGCTCCCAACAGGTGCTCCGCCCTTCCAGGCCGGCCAGCCGCCGCAGGGCTTCCCCAACAACCCTCCGCCAGGTACATTACTCGTTATTTATGGAAAGTGAAATAAATATTAGTACATTACTATAGAGGACGGGAAACGAAGGGTTGCAGGCCAAGTAGATATAGACGGCCGAGCGTAGCGAGGTCGGATAGGGAGACGCGGCCGGCAACCCCGTATCCCGCCGAGATTTGTATAGTGCTTTTCTCAAACTTGTAATGAAATAATAATAAAAAAATAGGATGATGATGATGATGATTGTTTCATGTCCTAATGTGATAGGTTATTCAGTGCGTGGGGTATTGAAGGGGAACAAAAATCTAATTATTTTGGCGCTACCACGCACGCCATTACACTTTTTTCTTTTCTTTTTCTTTCTTTTTTCTTTTTTGTGTTTTTGTTGTTACCGAAAGGGGAACGAAAATTTGACGCGCGTAACGACATAACGCGTGTGCGTGTGCGTGTGTGCATGTGTGTGTGCGTGTGTGCATGTGTGTGTGTGTGCGTGTGTGCGTGCGTGTGTGTGTGTGTGTGTGTGCGTGCGTGCGTGTGTGTGTGTGTGCGCGCGTGCGCGCGCGCGTGTGTGTGTGTGTGTGTGCGCGCGCGTGCGTGCGTGTGCGTGTGTGTGTGTATTATATTATGGAATAGTGATCTATGTGCCAAATTTGAACTCATTTGCAAATGATTTAGTGGTCGCTATAATTTTGTGATTTGCAATATCCTCATGCATTAAAAAAATGCAAAGTAACCTAAAAGTAAAAAAATAAAAACCGGACAAGTGCGAGTCGGACTCGCCCACCGAGGGTTCCGTACTTTGTAGCAGGGATCGGAACCGGCTTTTTGCAAAAACATCGAAATAACCGTATATTTCGGTTTATTTTATACTCTAAATGTAGGACTCAGTTGTGTTTTCAGATAACGACTTCGTATTACTAGATTGCCTAATTAGAAATGAAGTAATTAACAAAGAACGAAAAAATACCGTTTTCGTTTCCATACAAAAAAATACCGGTTTTACGATCCCTGCTTTGTAGTATTTTTTGTTATAGCGGCAACAGAAATACATCATCTCACAGTGTTTTATAGAAGCCAAAAAAGTAACATCGCCATTTTATTCCAAATTACTGTAGTTTAGATCATTACAAACGCGAGACTAAAACTCCCGCGTTTCTAATATATGTAGTTTTTGAGAGATACATTTTTGAAAATCTTGTCTGTGACACCCGAAAATTAAGAAAAAATGTATATTTCGCAAATTAAATAAACTTTTCTGTTGTTCAAAGTGTTGTTGGATGAACCATTCAAAGACATACATTTAGAGGTAATTACGATCTCTCTAGGTATATTTGTTACAAAGATATTAATTAAAAAAAAATATATATTATAGGACATTATTACACAAATTGACTAAGTCCCACAGTAAGCTCAATAAGGCTTGTGTTGAGGGTACTTAGACAACGATATATATAATATATAAATATTTATAAATACTTAAATACATAGAAAACACCCATGACTCAGGAACAAATATCCATGCTCATCACACGAATAAATGCCCTTACTAGGATTTGAACCCGGGACCATCAGCTTCGTAGGCAGGGTCACTACCCACTAGGCCAAACCGGTCGTCTAAAAATTAATTATTTTATTGTTTTTTTTTTCCATGTTCCGCCGTAGTAGGACTATGGGTTGTTATAATAAATAAATAGTTTTAGATTTTTATTGTGTACAATTTATAATTATAATTAAGTGAATTATTAGCGGCTCGTCAACCATAGTAGACGTTTATGAATAAGAAGGTTAGTTTACAGGAAGAAAATAAGTCCCTTAATATGATTTTTGAATTCGCACAGGTTTCAACAATCCACCCGGCTTCGCCGGCGTACCCGGCGGGCCGGGCGGGCCCGGCGGTCCGGGCGCGCCCGGAGGCCCGGGCCCGGCGCCGGGCGGGCCGGGCGCGCCGGGCGGCCCGGGCCCGGGCGGCTTCCCGGGCGCGTGGGGCGGCTGGGGCGGCTGGCCGCCGCCGCTCGTCGCGCAGCCGCCGCCCAACTTGGCCAACGCTAACGTACCTAATGCTGGTGAGTAAACGAACTTTTTTTTTACTCCAACCGCCAAAGCTGTCATCAGAAAATAAAATTATCGTTTAACCCCCTCGAGAACCTTGATCTGGAACACCCGTAGCTATAGGTGCTCTAAGTTCATCTAATCTATCGAAGCTCTCTTGGCCTGGGTCAATTTTCCCAGCTTTTCCTTGTTGAGATGGGATCGGAAACCGGTATTTTTTGTATGGGAACGAAAACGGTATTTTTTCGTTCTTTGTTATTTATTTCATTTCTAACTAGGCAATCTAATAATACGAAGTCGTTATCTAAAAACACAGTTGAGTTACACATTTGGAGTATAGAATAAACCAAAATATATCATTATTTCGAAGTTTTTGCAAAAAACCGGTTCCGATCCCTGTATTATACAACTATACGTGGGTAATACTGAAAGTTTCTGGAATGAGCCATTAGGTGAGTCCACACAGTGAGCGAGCGAGCACGTACGCGCGAGGCAATTTCCTCGCGCACAAACCGGCCAGTGTAGACGTGCCTCGGCCGAGGCGGTGCGGGCGTTTTCCTCGGCTGAGGCACGTCTACACTGGCCGGTTTGTGCGTGAGGAAATTGCCTCGCACGTATGCTCGCTCTGTGTGGACCCGCCTTATGTTTATTTGTTGAAAATTTAACTCATTGTCTATTTTTTTAGACACAATTTGTTCGGTGATGATTTGTATTTTAGGAACGCTCTTTGAAAATGATACGCCAGGGATTTTTTAAGATTCCAGAAACTTTCAGTATGACCTAAGTACACGCCTTAGTAGGTACGTTCATATCTTGCTTGGGGCAATTTTTTTTACCTCAAGTATATTACGGTCAGAGGCTTAAATGTTATAGAATAGAATAGAATCATTTATTTATAATAGGGACCGTGCGCGTTGGAGGGTCTGCCATCTTCTGGCCTGAATCGGAACAATAAACATGTACATGTACACGTCACGTGTTTTCTTGTGCATAGTAGGTTCTGCCATCTTGTGGGCTACATCGGAACAATAAACATCACATGTACGCCTCGCGCCAAAAATCTGACGGCTCCTGTGCTGCCTCCTACAGTTCATGCACGCTCCCTATACTGAGAGCGATTATGGGATCCCTTGCTTTTACGCTAAAAATCACCTAAGAAAACTTTTCCTAAAGGACCATGGGCAACTTTGTATGGAGCCTGGACCCAACGCCAACAGAAATGAGAGTAAGGTCATTAGATAGGTATTTCTATGCAGTTCATTTTGTTCTATGGGCACCAAGCGGAATTCCATTGCAGAACTGAGATATTGGTATTTTAGCCAAAATGTCGTCACCCTTATTACCTAGGCAATAGAGTCCAAGTAAGTAAATTAATTACTGCAGGGTAGATGTTCGCGCACCGCCGGGCGAGCACACTGAATGATTTGCCGCGCTGGCCCGGCGGTGGACTATATTGCCTAGGTAATAAGGGTGACGACATTTTGACTAAAATACCAATATCTCAGTTCTGCAATGGAATTCCGCTTGGTGCCCATAGAACGAAATGAAGTACATAGAAATACCTATCTAATGACCTTACTCTCAACTCTGTTGGTATTGGGGCCATTTTGACGCGTAGTCCTTTAATAAAACAGCCGGCAACTATATAGGACAAAATATTGTCAATTTTTTTATTAAAAGCCATTTGATACCATTTCTATCCACATTCAGAAAAGTTAACCTATATACACCGTGTTTTTATTGAATTGCGTTAACTCCGGGGTTTCGGTAAGTACGTTTAAGGAAACTAAATGGCATAGTTAATTTTCACAAAAGTATGTAGTAGTGGGACGTATATAGGCTAAATTATTATTATTATTATATTTTACTATTTTTATTTTTATAAAAAGTAACTAAATGTTGCATATGGCGTTGTTGTAACACGGGCATTACATTTAACTCAACCAAACAATTGAAAACTGTGATATATCAATGTAAATTTCTAACATCGATCGTCCGAGATAGTACGTACGTTAGCAGCAAATGTATGAACTCGCACTAAACACTAATCAATAAGTAAACAGGCCCTAAGGCAAGTGTACACGCTCGTAAGGGCCTTATAATATAAAAAAATATGATTGATTATCTCCGAAAATGAGTTAATTAGAATATCGGTGTCTTTGAGAAAGTTACTTAATTAAAGCTCAGGAATGTACCCTCGAAATTAACGCAAATCATAAACACGGTGTATATAGGATAACCTAAGGAAATTCCTGAAAAGTTAACGGTTTCAGAGTTATGACTGATGATAATTATGACTTTACATTATGACTTTCGATAATTATGCGAAAGGAAGGGATCAGTTTCCATAAAAATTGCAGTCGATCCGTACCGGCCCCAAGGCTGACTTGTGTGTTGTCCGCAGGAGCGGCGGCGGCCGTGCCCGGCGCCGCGGAGCCGGCCGAGCCACCGCCGGCGCTGCAGCCACCATCGAAGAAAGAAGAAACGGTAAATACCCTTAATAGTTATTTACGATGATCCGTTTGCTCTCTGCTGCTCTCTGTCTGAGGCTGTTGCTATCCAGTTTGGGCCAGCGACTGCCGCTAGGTCGGCTGACCAGCGCGTGCGCGGCGTGCCTCTGCCGCGCTGTCCCGCAGGTCCGGGCCACACCGTGGCTTCCTGTGTCCAACGACCATCCTGCAGTCTTGCCAGATGGCCAGCCCATCTCCATTTTTGCTTTAGTGCCTGTACTAAAAAATCTAAGAATTTGGTTTTTTCTTTAATTTTCACCTTGCGCACTTTGTCTATTATTTTGATTTTAAGTACTGACCTTTCCATGGCTGATTGACATGAACGTATACGTTGCTTGCTATTATTAGTCAGTGGCCATGTTTGCGAGCTATAAGTGAGGTTCTTCAAAAAAGGAGTGTACAGATTTTTAAAGGGTCGGCAACGCGCATGTAACACCTCTGGAGTTGCAGGCGTCCATAGGCTACGGTGACTGCTTACCATCAGGCGGGCCGTATGCTTGCTTGCCACCGTCGTGGTATAAAAAAAAAAAAAAAAAACAACTGTCCATAACTTTTTTCTTAATTGATAGAGATAAATCGCTTTAAAAGATTTCTTTTTAGTGCCCAGAACTTTTTCCACGATATGTTTATTCCACGCTTGATTTTTTCTGGGCCACTGTATGGGTCAAAAGATATCATTTTTCCAAGGTAAATATATGAGTTTACATATTCTATGTTAGTTTGACAAACTTTGATGGGCGTTTTTAAACTGTTTGTCATAACTTTAGTCTTGTCAAAGTTCATCTCTAGTCCTATATTTTGGCTTGCTTTATTTAGGTCGTTGATCATGTACTACACTTTGCGCCTTGATTCTGAAAATAAAATAATATCGTCTGCAAAGCGGAGATGTGTCAAGCGCCGGTGGTTGACAAATATACCATGTTGGTCCCAATTCAGTTGATTAAAGGCTAGTTCGAGCACAGCTATAAAAAGCTTCGGCGAAATTGGGTTCATTTTTTTTTACTATAAAACCTAAATAAAAATAAATAATACTTTAAACTAATAAAATCATATAGGTAAATAAACCAAAAGTATAAAGCTATTTCAGATACGCCAGCAGCGATACCTTCATACTCGTACGCGGACACCTTCTCGTAACTCATGAGGCCCTGGTACTTGCTCTGCGCTAAATTCAATTTTTAGTCAATTTTTTTTCTCGATTTTGGCCACCGTATCTTGTGGAGACTAACAAGCAACAGTAAGCGGTTTTCGTAGTCTGTGGATGTTGCTATATTAAGGGTGTCACATGTGCGTTTATGACTTATGAAGTAATTGTTTCTACTATGAAACCTAAAATAAATAATTAGTTTGAGCTATCGTTTTGTTTCGTCGCGAGCGTCAGATCGTGGCGAGCTGTGATTGACCAATTTCATTATAGTGAACTAAAACCGTTTCGAAATGAATATTATAGTTGAGTTGGGAGCCCATACATGAAAAAGTACCCAATTAAAGTTTGGTATACGAAATCTTAATTCGAACATTACAGTCGACAGGTAGAAAAAATATCATAAAATATATACTATACCACAAAATAAAACATGTTCGTCAGGTGATCCCGGCCGAGCTGGCCGCGGCGGCGGCCGAGTGGAGCGCGCACCGCGCCCCCGACGGCCGCCCCTACTACTACAACGCCGGCAAGGGCGAGAGTGTCTGGGAGAAGCCCAAGCCCATGAAGGAGTTGGAAGGTATGTGTGCGAGACCTGACTCCATACTGTAGGACATGTTCGTCAGGTGGTCCCGGCCGAGTGGCCCCCGACGGCCGCCCCTACTACTACAACGCCGGCAAGGGCGAGAGTGTCTGGGAGAAGCCCAAGCCCATGAAGGAGTTGGAAGGTATGTGTGCGAGACCTGACTCCATACTGTAGGACATGTTCGTCAGGTGGTCCCGGCCGAGTGGCCCCCGACGGCCGCCCCTACTACTACAACGCCGGCAAGGGCGAGAGTGTCTGGGAGAAGCCCAAGCCCATGAAGGAGTTGGAAGGTATGTGTGCGAGACCTGACTCCATACTGTAGGACATGTTCGTCAGGTGGTCCCGGCCGAGTGGCCCCCGACGGCCGCCCCTACTACTACAACGCCGGCAAGGGCGAGAGTGTCTGGGAGAAGCCCAAGCCCATGAAGGAGTTGGAAGGTATGTGTGCGAGACCTGACTCCATACTGTAGGACATGTTCGTCAGGTGGTCCCGGCCGAGTGGCCCCCGACGGCCGCCCCTACTACTACAACGCCGGCAAGGGCGAGAGTGTCTGGGAGAAGCCCAAGCCCATGAAGGAGTTGGAAGGTATGTGTGCGAGACCTGACTCCATACTGTAGGACATGTTCGTCAGGTGGTCCCGGCCGAGTGGCCCCCGACGGCCGCCCCTACTACTACAACGCCGGCAAGGGCGAGAGTGTCTGGGAGAAGCCCAAGCCCATGAAGGAGTTGGAAGGTATGTGTGCGAGACCTGACTCCATACTGTAGGACATGTTCGTCAGGTGGTCCCGGCCGAGTGGCCCCCGACGGTCGCCCCTACTACTACAACGCCGGCAAGGGCGAGAGTGTCTGGGAGAAGCCCAAGCCCATGAAGGAGTTGGAAGGTATGTGTGCGAGACCTGACTCCATACTGTAGGACATGTTCGTCAGGTGGTCCCGGCCGAGTGGCCCCCGACGGCCGCCCCTACTACTACAACGCCGGCAAGGGCGAGAGTGTCTGGGAGAAGCCCAAGCCCATGAAGGAGTTGGAAGGTATGTGTGCGAGACCTGACTCCATACTGTAGGACATGTTCGTCAGGTGGTCCCGGCCGAGTGGCCCCCGACGGCCGCCCCTACTACTACAACGCCGGCAAGGGCGAGAGTGTCTGGGAGAAGCCCAAGCCCATGAAGGAGTTGGAAGGTATGTGTGCGAGACCTGACTCCATACTGTAGGACATGTTCGTCAGGTGGTCCCGGCCGAGTGGCCCCCGACGGCCGCCCCTACTACTACAACGCCGGCAAGGGCGAGAGTGTCTGGGAGAAGCCCAAGCCCATGAAGGAGTTGGAAGGTATGTGTGCGAGACCTGACTCCATACTGTAGGACATGTTCGTCAGGTGGTCCCGGCCGAGTGGCCCCCGACGGCCGCCCCTACTACTACAACGCCGGCAAGGGCGAGAGTGTCTGGGAGAAGCCCAAGCCCATGAAGGAGTTGGAAGGTATGTGTGCGAGACCTGACTCCATACTGTAGGACATGTTCGTCAGGTGGTCCCGGCCGAGTGGCCCCCGACGGCCGCCCCTACTACTACAACGCCGGCAAGGGCGAGAGTGTCTGGGAGAAGCCCAAGCCCATGAAGGAGTTGGAAGGTATGTGTGCGAGACCTGACTCCATACTGTAGGACATGTTCGTCAGGTGGTCCCGGCCGAGTGGCCCCCGACGGCCGCCCCTACTACTACAACGCCGGCAAGGGCGAGAGTGTCTGGGAGAAGCCCAAGCCCATGAAGGAGTTGGAAGGTATGTGTGCGAGACCTGACTCCATACTGTAGGACATGTTCGTCAGGTGGTCCCGGCCGAGTGGCCCCCGACGGCCGCCCCTACTACTACAACGCCGGCAAGGGCGAGAGTGTCTGGGAGAAGCCCAAGCCCATGAAGGAGTTGGAAGGTATGTGTGCGAGACCTGACTCCATACTGTAGGACATGTTCGTCAGGTGGTCCCGGCCGAGTGGCCCCCGACGGCCGCCCCTACTACTACAACGCCGGCAAGGGCGAGAGTGTCTGGGAGAAGCCCAAGCCCATGAAGGAGTTGGAAGGTATGTGTGCGAGACCTGACTCCATACTGTAGGACATGTTCGTCAGGTGGTCCCGGCCGAGTGGCCCCCGACGGCCGCCCCTACTACTACAACGCCGGCAAGGGCGAGAGTGTCTGGGAGAAGCCCAAGCCCATGAAGGAGTTGGAAGGTATGTGTGCGAGACCTGACTCCATACTGTAGGACATGTTCGTCAGGTGGTCCCGGCCGAGTGGCCCCCGACGGCCGCCCCTACTACTACAACGCCGGCAAGGGCGAGAGTGTCTGGGAGAAGCCCAAGCCCATGAAGGAGTTGGAAGGTATGTGTGCGAGACCTGACTCCATACTGTAGGACATGTTCGTCAGGTGGTCCCGGCCGAGTGGCCCCCGACGGCCGCCCCTACTACTACAACGCCGGCAAGGGCGAGAGTGTCTGGGAGAAGCCCAAGCCCATGAAGGAGTTGGAAGGTATGTGTGCGAGACCTGACTCCATACTGTAGGACATGTTCGTCAGGTGGTCCCGGCCGAGTGGCCCCCGACGGCCGCCCCTACTACTACAACGCCGGCAAGGGCGAGAGTGTCTGGGAGAAGCCCAAGCCCATGAAGGAGTTGGAAGGTATGTGTGCGAGACCTGACTCCATACTGTAGGACATGTTCGTCAGGTGGTCCCGGCCGAGTGGCCCCCGACGGCCGCCCCTACTACTACAACGCCGGCAAGGGCGAGAGTGGCTGGGAGAAGCCCAAGCCCATGAAGGAGTTGGAAGGTATGTGTGCGAGACCTGACTCCATACTGTAGGACATGTTCGTCAGGTGGTCCCGGCCGAGTGGCCCCCGACGGCCGCCCCTACTACTACAACGCCGGCAAGGGCGAGAGTGTCTGGGAGAAGCCCAAGCCCATGAAGGAGTTGGAAGGTATGTGTGCGAGACCTGACTCCATACTGTAGGACATGTTCGTCAGGTGGTCCCGGCCGAGTGGCCCCCGACGGCCGCCCCTACTACTACAACGCCGGCAAGGGCGAGAGTGTCTGGGAGAAGCCCAAGCCCATGAAGGAGTTGGAAGGTATGTGTGCGAGACCTGACTCCATACTGTAGGACATGTTCGTCAGGTGGTCCCGGCCGAGTGGCCCCCGACGGCCGCCCCTACTACTACAACGCCGGCAAGGGCGAGAGTGTCTGGGAGAAGCCCAAGCCCATGAAGGAGTTGGAAGGTATGTGTGCGAGACCTGACTCCATACTGTAGGACATGTTCGTCAGGTGGTCCCGGCCGAGTGGCCCCCGACGGCCGCCCCTACTACTACAACGCCGGCAAGGGCGAGAGTGTCTGGGAGAAGCCCAAGCCCATGAAGGAGTTGGAAGGTATGTGTGCGAGACCTGACTCCATACTGTAGGACATGTTCGTCAGGTGGTCCCGGCCGAGTGGCCCCCGACGGCCGCCCCTACTACTACAACGCCGGCAAGGGCGAGAGTGTCTGGGAGAAGCCCAAGCCCATGAAGGAGTTGGAAGGTATGTGTGCGAGACCTGACTCCATACTGTAGGACATGTTCGTCAGGTGGTCCCGGCCGAGTGGCCCCCGACGGCCGCCCCTACTACTACAACGCCGGCAAGGGCGAGAGTGTCTGGAGAAGCCCAAGCCCATGAAGGAGTTGGAAGGTATGTGTGCGAGACCTGACTCCATACTGTAGGACATGTTCGTCAGGTGGTCCCGGCCGAGTGGCCCCCGACGGCCGCCCCTACTACTACAACGCCGGCAAGGGCGAGAGTGTCTGGGAGAAGCCCAAGCCCATGAAGGAGTTGGAAGGTATGTGTGCGAGACCTGACTCCATACTGTAGGACATGTTCGTCAGGTGGTCCCGGCCGAGTGGCCCCCGACGGCCGCCCCTACTACTACAACGCCGGCAAGGGCGAGAGTGTCTGGGAGAAGCCCAAGCCCATGAAGGAGTTGGAAGGTATGTGTGCGAGACCTGACTCCATACTGTAGGACATGTTCGTCAGGTGGTCCCGGCCGAGTGGCCCCCGACGGCCGCCCCTACTACTACAACGCCGGCAAGGGCGAGAGTGTCTGGGAGAAGCCCAAGCCCATGAAGGAGTTGGAAGGTATGTGTGCGAGACCTGACTCCATACTGTAGGACATGTTCGTCAGGTGGTCCCGGCCGAGTGGCCCCCGACGGCCGCCCCTACTACTACAACGCCGGCAAGGGCGAGAGTGTCTGGGAGAAGCCCAAGCCCATGAAGGAGTTGGAAGGTATGTGTGCGAGACCTGACTCCATACTGTAGGACATGTTCGTCAGGTGGTCCCGGCCGAGTGGCCCCCGACGGCCGCCCCTACTACTACAACGCCGGCAAGGGCGAGAGTGTCTGGGAGAAGCCCAAGCCCATGAAGGAGTTGGAAGGTATGTGTGCGAGACCTGACTCCATACTGTAGGACATGTTCGTCAGGTGGTCCCGGCCGAGTGGCCCCCGACGGCCGCCCCTACTACTACAACGCCGGCAAGGGCGAGAGTGTCTGGGAGAAGCCCAAGCCCATGAAGGAGTGGGAAGGTATGTGTGCGAGACCTGACTCCATACTGTAGGACATGTTCGTCAGGTGGTCCCGGCCGAGTGGCCCCCGACGGCCGCCCCTACTACTACAACGCCGGCAAGGGCGAGAGTGTCTGGGAGAAGCCCAAGCCCATGAAGGAGTTGGAAGGTATGTGTGCGAGACCTGACTCCATACTGTAGGACATGTTCGTCAGGTGGTCCCGGCCGAGTGGCCCCCGACGGCCGCCCCTACTACTACAACGCCGGCAAGGGCGAGAGTGTCTGGGAGAAGCCCAAGCCCATGAAGGAGTTGGAAGGTATGTGTGCGAGACCTGACTCCATACTGTAGGACATGTTCGTCAGGTGGTCCCGGCCGAGTGGCCCCCGACGGCCGCCCCTACTACTACAACGCCGGCAAGGGCGAGAGTGTCTGGGAGAAGCCCAAGCCCATGAAGGAGTTGGAAGGTATGTGTGCGAGACCTGACTCCATACTGTAGGACATGTTCGTCAGGTGGTCCCGGCCGAGTGGCCCCCGACGGCCGCCCCTACTACTACAACGCCGGCAAGGGCGAGAGTGTCTGGGAGAAGCCCAAGCCCATGAAGGAGTTGGAAGGTATGTGTGCGAGACCTGACTCCATACTGTAGGACATGTTCGTCAGGTGGTCCCGGCCGAGTGGCCCCCGACGGCCGCCCCTACTACTACAACGCCGGCAAGGGCGAGAGTGTCTGGGAGAAGCCCAAGCCCATGAAGGAGTTGGAAGGTATGTGTGCGAGACCTGACTCCATACTGTAGGACATGTTCGTCAGGTGGTCCCGGCCGAGTGGCCCCCGACGGCCGCCCCTACTACTACAACGCCGGCAAGGGCGAGAGTGTCTGGGAGAAGCCCAAGCCCATGAAGGAGTTGGAAGGTATGTGTGCGAGACCTGACTCCATACTGTAGGACATGTTCGTCAGGTGGTCCCGGCCGAGTGGCCCCCGACGGCCGCCCCTACTACTACAACGCCGGCAAGGGCGAGAGTGTCTGGGAGAAGCCCAAGCCCATGAAGGAGTTGGAAGGTATGTGTGCGAGACCTGACTCCATACTGTAGGACATGTTCGTCAGGTGGTCCCGGCCGAGTGGCCCCCGACGGCCGCCCCTACTACTACAACGCCGGCAAGGGCGAGAGTGTCTGGGAGAAGCCCAAGCCCATGAAGGAGTTGGAAGGTATGTGTGCGAGACCTGACTCCATACTGTAGGACATGTTCGTCAGGTGGTCCCGGCCGAGTGGCCCCCGACGGTCGCCCCTACTACTACAACGCCGGCAAGGGCGAGAGTGTCTGGGAGAAGCCCAAGCCCATGAAGGAGTTGGAAGGTATGTGTGCGAGACCTGACTCCATACTGTAGGACATGTTCGTCAGGTGGTCCCGGCCGAGTGGCCCCCGACGGCCGCCCCTACTACTACAACGCCGGCAAGGGCGAGAGTGTCTGGGAGAAGCCCAAGCCCATGAAGGAGTTGGAAGGTATGTGTGCGAGACCTGACTCCATACTGTAGGACATGTTCGTCAGGTGGTCCCGGCCGAGTGGCCCCCGACGGCCGCCCCTATTACTACAACGCCGGCAAGGGCGAGAGTGTCTGGGAGAAGCCCAAGCCCATGAAGGAGTTGGAAGGTATGTGTGCGAGACCTGACTCCATACTGTAGGACATGTTCGTCAGGTGGTCCCGGCCGAGTGGCCCCCGACGGCCGCCCCTACTACTACAACGCCGGCAAGGGCGAGAGTGTCTGGGAGAAGCCCAAGCCCATGAAGGAGTTGGAAGGTATGTGTGCGAGACCTGACTCCATACTGTAGGACATGTTCGTCAGGTGGTCCCGGCCGAGTGGCCCCCGACGGTCGCCCCTACTACTACAACGCCGGCAAGGGCGAGAGTGTCTGGGAGAAGCCCAAGCCCATGAAGGAGTTGGAAGGTATGTGTGCGAGACCTGACTCCATACTGTAGGACATGTTCGTCAGGTGGTCCCGGCCGAGTGGCCCCCGACGGCCGCCCCTACTACTACAACGCCGGCAAGGGCGAGAGTGTCTGGGAGAAGCCCAAGCCCATGAAGGAGTTGGAAGGTATGTGTGCGAGACCTGACTCCATACTGTAGGACATGTTCGTCAGGTGGTCCCGGCCGAGTGGCCCCCGACGGCCGCCGCTACTACTACAACGCCGGCAAGGGCGAGAGTGTCTGGGAGAAGCCCAAGCCCATGAAGGAGTTGGAAGGTATGTGTGCGAGACCTGACTCCATACTGTAGGACATGTTCGTCAGGTGGTCCCGGCCGAGTGGCCCCCGACGGCCGCCCCTACTACTACAACGCCGGCAAGGGCGAGAGTGTCTGGGAGAAGCCCAAGCCCATGAAGGAGTTGGAAGGTATGTGTGCGAGACCTGACTCCATACTGTAGGACATGTTCGTCAGGTGGTCCCGGCCGAGTGGCCCCCGACGGCCGCCCCTACTACTACAACGCCGGCAAGGGCGAGAGTGTCTGGGAGAAGCCCAAGCCCATGAAAGAGTTGGAAGGTATGTGTGCGAGACCTGACTCCATACTGTAGGAGACAGTGGTATTTAATAATTGTGTTTTTTTTTTTCATGCGTTTTCTGCCTTGTAACACACACTTTGGCACCCTTTGCTGGATCATCTTCAGGTAGGCCTTTTTTTCTTTGTACAAAGTGAATTTGATATAGAGGTAGATTATCAAAGAAAACTTTGTAGCCACAATAACTTTACTGCCATATTTCGACACATGATTATAGTATTTTATGCAACAGTTGTATAAGAAGGGTCAAAAAAGGCGAGTGACGTGAGTTACAATGTGAGCCGGAGCCGAAGGCGTAGGCGAACATTGTAAAGGAATACGCCACGAGCATTTTTTGACCTTCTTATACAACGTTGCATACAATATTTTTCCAACGAGTCAACAAAAATAAATCTTAATATAGGAAAACAAATTACAGCAAAAGTATATAGCCAAGACGCGCGAGCATACCTTGTTACGTGCCCGGCGCGCCCCGGGCCGCGGCCGGCCGGTCGGCGACACCTCCTCGTAACTCATGAGGCCCTGGTACTTGCTACTTGCTAAATTAAATTTTTGGACAGTTTTTTCTCAATTTTGGCCACCGTAGCCTACGGAGACTAACAAGCGTGTTCTCTATGGGTGTTGCTATATTACGGGTGTCACATGCGTGTTTCTGACTTATGAAGTAATTATTTTTACTATGCAACCAAATGAATATTTTGTAAGTTGGCAGCAATTCACTTAGTTTTAAACTGTTTTCGTTTTGGTTTTGTTAGGTTGGTAGCCATTAATCGCAGTAACGTTATAGCGATTAAAAGCACTAGAGCTTTTATGAGGAATAGACAATATAGACTTTTCTTGAAACCTTTTATGTATGTTCTTATATTCGTGTTAATGAATGCATAAATGACAGATAACAGTAGAGGAGTAGGAAAAAACATTTAAAACACCATTTGACTTCCATCCTTATCCTTTCACTGATATGCGTAAAATTTGTTAAAAATAAATTGGCGCCATCTAATGGATCAAAGGCCAAAGGTATGGCGGCATCACACCACACAAAGCGAGATGACATTCACAATGCCTATACCTCTTTTGGACGTAGTTTAAGGACATTTGCATCGACATATTCAATATTCACGACAAACAAAAATCTTGCTTTAAATAGCTTTAAATCCATATTGTATGAACTTTAAGAGCAAAGTTTATTGAATTATTATTATTTTCCTGGTGCAGAGCTACAAGCCAAAATAGCAGAAGAGAAGGGTGAAAAACCCGAAAAAGACAAGATGGATATCGACGGGAAAGTTGAAGGTAAATACTCTGAATTAGTTATTAATAGGAGTACGGAATTAGTTATTAACAGAGCCCGTACATTTCATGCCGTTGACATAAAAATGACGTCACGCTACATAGAGTATGATTCCAATTACTATTTACGTAATAATTAATCATTTGTAACCTCCTTGGTTAGCTGATACATATACTTGACAATCAGTACGGAAACGTCTAATTGACTTTCATCTTAGTGTCACTCGACGAATTAATAGATTATTTTTCACAATCCTCCCGCGTATTTGCGTCTAACGTCAATCCCAAAGTAAACAAGTAGTAAATTAAGACGCGATCTAAAGGGTGTAGCAGGATAGCCTAGGAAAAATTGCCCCCAGCGATTTTGGGCCAAAACTGTAATCAAACGATGCCTTTTGGGGAGGTTATACTCTGCACAACGTTTCATCCCTCTGTTACCCCCTGGGGGTGAAAATCACTCGATTAACCCCAAAACTGTTTTAATTATTTTTTCCTAAACTATGAAAGTGACGAACTTCAAATTTTGTACAAATATTAATAAGACTAAAAGCTATGTGCTAAAAAAATATTAACCCCCTAACCATTTAAATTCTTGTAAAAAAAACAAGAATAAAAAAAGAATCACCCTGTATATCAAGTTACACTCATGGTACACACACCATTTTTTTTTTCAAAAATGAACCAGTTTATATTCTACATTATACAAAAGTTTCATGGACCTACTCCAGAAGGAACATTGCGAAATTAATATTTATTGGCTCTTTGGTGCGTACTATTCATTGAACTCCCACTAAGAGCCTTGCATTATTAATAAACAATTTTTCCTAGGCTATCCTGCTACACCCTTTAAAACTAATTATATTTCGTTTTGATAAGCATGAAACAACCTTTCAATTCATGGCAAACATTTATTAAAAGCTTTGTATTACATTTTATCAGTCAAAACCTTTGTGACAGAACTTATGACCCAACTCAGTATTTATGTTATTTACTCAAAGTATTTTTTTCTTATATTAACTAATCTCCCATATCGCCTAACGTGACCAGTTCTCCCAGTGATCGACGTAGAAGCACACGCGGAGGCGGCGGCCGCGGCCGAGGCGGAGCGAGTCCGTCTACAGAAAGAGCGCGAAATTGCCGATCGGGAGGCGGCCGAGCGCGAGGCAGCGGAACAGGAGAAGAAAGAAAAAGAGGAGAAAGAGAAGGAAAAGGCTAAGAGGAAGAACAAGCCGATCTCTATTATGCCCATCTCTGGGACGCCTTGGTAAGTATTTTATAAAATGGTAATACATTTTTGGGTTTTCGTGTAACTTATCAAGATTTTAGCTTTCGTTTTGATCAAGACTAAGAATCTTCTTCCTCGCATTGTCCCGGCATTTTGCCACGGCTCATGGGAGCCTGGGGTCCGCTTGACAACTAATCCCAAGATGTGGCGTAGGCACTAGTTTTTACGAAAGCGACTGCCATCTGACCTTCCAACCCAGAGGATAAACTAGGCCTTGTTGGGATTAGTCCGGTTTCCTCACGATGTTTTCCTTCACCGAAAAGCGACTGGTAAATATCAAATGATATTTCGTACATAAATTCCGAAAAACTCATTGGTACGAGCCGGGGTTTGAACCCGCGACCTCCGGATTGCAAGTCGCACGCTCTTATCGCTAGGCCACCAGCGCTTTTTTAGACTAGATCAAGACTAAGAATAAGTAAACAAACTAAAATTTATCTGCAATAGAGTTAGATTGACTAAAAGTATTCTTTCAAATATAGTCTCACTAAAAGAGGTAAAATTCACTCTGTCTCCATTATAGAGGTAAATGTGAGAATTAAATCGTAAGTAATAAATCCTAGGTTTGTTTTGCCTCACCAACGGAGGAAATTCAGTGCTAGACCATGCTCACACCCGGCACGGAACTGAAATACTATGCGTTGTCTCCTAGAAATACACCCTCATAGAACGGTTGCTTTTATCGATTGTTTCCGATATCTCGCAACCAAATGCAGGAATGATAACCCTCCACCTGTCAGAGGCGGAAAAGTAAGCAAACTTTCAAACAACTTTAAAGAGTTAGTACCTGGGCGACCGAGCTTAGCTCGGTTATAACTATTTATTGTAATATGGTGGTGTATAGGTGATATACTTAACTACATTTTTTACTAAATTAAACTTGTCTAAAACAATAAAAATTAAAAATGTATATATAAACTTAAACATATTTTAAAAAAAAGTTAGTCACCGGGCGAGATTTGAACCCGTAACACTCGTTTAGCAGTCCGCGTCTTAGGGCCAGTTGCACCAAACCACCTGCTAACGTAAGCACAGTTCGCTAAATTTTAACGCTTACGTGGGGGTCTTAACGATTGCTAAATAAAATGCGTTGCACCAACTATAAAATAACAGAATGTCGGCGCTAATCGTGTGGCCATACTATGAACGCGTTCCTACCAAAAAATTTATGGTAGAATTATTTTTTCATATAGCAACCCAGTCATAAATGTCAAAGTTGTCAAATTTTTCAACAACGAGAAAACTTGTAGACGCGAACTAGTTTCTTTTCAGGTTTTAAATCTAAATATTACACAATTTATGCCAATCTTGAATATATTTATGATTATATTAATGGCATATTAAATTAAAGTGAAACTGCTGACTACGATTGTGCAGTGTCCAAGTGCTTTCCAAGCTGCAATACCGAATTAAACAAGGAGCTGCATTGCCCGGTAAGTTATCTTATTCGTTTAATACGTATCCCTAACTACTTTCAGAGCCCTAAGCACAAGGAATTACCTACGCTACCTACAAATACCGACAGTTGGGGCAACATTTCCAATTACATATATTGTTGACACAATAATACATAACTGTTAGTTCTGTTAGTAGCAGATATTCAAGTTACTTTTGTACTTTAATTTAAACCTGCTTGATCTGAATTGAATGAAAATGCTTAATTTTCTTTTTGCCAATGGTTGAAACGGATCACAATATATTTTTATGCACAATAATTTCATGTTACTTTCTTTTCAGGTTTGATATACACCATTTGATATGGAATACAAGATGAAAGTTACACACAAGTGAATCGATTCAAGAAATCAAAGAATCATACATTAGATTAACTGGAAAAACTTGTTGCGAAAAATAAAGTATTATAAATGATATCTGAATTAAATTTTTGATAATAAAATACATTTTTAGTTACCTTATCTTACTTTATTTTCTATCTTACACTAAATCCTTTTTAGGTAGTGACTAATGGAGGTAAAAGGTTATCCGGAGAGAAATCAACAACTCATTGACATATATTATTTCACAATTATATTTAAGTGCCTACTTATTATATTTTCTGTCATACTGGTGACTTCACTTGTTTATTCCAACTATTTTTTTTTTTTTCTTTATTGGGGTGATCATGATATAAATCATTTATGAAACATGCATGGGCTGTTGAAAAACTGGTATGGGGAAAACAAATAAAATCAATCTGAGGGCCTTTTATTATGACTGATTTTAGAGCTATTTAGGTATATTAGGTTTTAAATGATGATGAATAGGGATTGGTGGGTTAATATGTAGGTAGGGTATTGTCAGTAGTCAGTCGTGTGTATAATAAATGTGTAGTCAGGTTTAAAAATAATGGGTTTACACATTCTCTAAAGTATGTTGTAATGCTCTTTTGCAAATTAAGACCTATGGATTATATTTTTACTAATTAACTGTTATGTTATTTCCAATACATGGCTAGGGTTACATACAATTGTTACATTGTAATTTATTTATATGCGACTTCACTGTATGACTGGTTGAATACAAGTAAAATTCAGGTGACAGAAGGGAGGCCATATTATATTTTATCTAACCCAGGTATTGGCTGTTATATTTATAAATGTTATCCAGTATGAAAGGAAACAATTAAGATGGTCAGCTCTTTATCATTTGTCACCATGCCTGTCATGTTCTAACAAGTATGTATGTGCAAAAGTGACAGGCATAGTGACAAGTGGATAAAAATGGAACCATGCTGCCACCGCAGGTTATACCTATTAAACTACTCAGTTGTTCTCATGTATATTCGATATTTCCAGAAGAATTACTTTATTAGGCTCGGAGGCCACTATTGTCTAGACACAGTAAGAGATCCTTTGGCGTAGTATCAAGGTAAGTATGTCAGGGCATGCCGAGGCATCCCTCACACAAACAAATGCTAAGAACATCTGGCATTTCTAAGACACTGTGGTAAACCTGAAAATTCCAGAGGGATATGTGGGCGGCAATCCTTGATGTTTGTTTATATGCATATTTTTAAATACTTAATTTTAATTAGATTTTAATAATCTAAAATCGATAGTTACGAATTAATATAAAAAATATTTGATTTAAAGGAGGCGTAGTCAATTGACTGTTTAATTATAACTTTTATATGAGAAGCTGATCATGTTTAATTAAAATAATCACAATATTATTGTACTAAATAAACATTATTGTTAAATTATAACTTATCATTAGACGATCTAGGAAATATTAATAATTGGGAATTGTATTGATAAACAACTATAGCTCAGGTGGTGTGGCGTGATCTCAGGTAGTCCTACCTGGAAGGGTAGGGCGGGAAAGTTTATTTAAGTGGTTGCATGCCTTTGGTTGATTCATTCTTATGCTAAGCCTAGACTGTGTAAGAGCTCTAATCGTGAATAAATAAACAAGTGAGTTATTAAGTGAAACGTCTGTTTCTTATCTTCTTTTCTATCCTAATGGATGAAGATGAGAATGTGTTACCACCCGATGACCATGCGGACCATACGAATAGTGGAACTTCGCCGACAGCAGCGGTGGGATCGCAATCCCCTATACTAGGCAGGCACCGTCGACCGGTTGCTCAACCCGAGCCTATTTTTACCATGGACCAAATGATGAGCCTGGTAACCACAGTCACCAAGCAAGCCGCAGCAAGTGCTGTTAATGCGGCGCTGTCTGCCACCGCCGCTAATCCACAACAGGCGGCGCTACCCCGTGAACGAGGAAATTTCTACCTACCTCCGTTCGACCCGGATGTACGATCTCATGATATTCGAGATTGGTGCGCTAATGTCGATGAAACCATTTCCGTCTTCGCTATATCACCTCAAGAAGCACGGATGAAAGCCATACTTCAGTTAAAAGGTAGAGCAAAAGTGTGGGCCGACACGTGGTCTCTACATTCAACTACTTGGGACCAGGTGAAGGAAGATCTAATCAAGACTTTCTCGAAGGAGTTCCGGTATGCTGATGATGTACAGAAGTGGCGTAACTATACATCGGACCAAGCAGCGAGCTACGCCGAATACGCCACTACAGCCTGGACATTATACAAGCGCGTGCGGCCGGAAGCGAATGATGCCGATGCTGTGGATGCTGTTATTACAGGTATTTATCCTGAACATATTAGATCTGAGTTGTTACGAAATACGCCTGACTCTTTGCCTAAACTAGTATCTGTTTTAAAGACATACCGCAAACGCAAATTCGATAGATTAGAAAAAACAAACAATAATAACAATTCTAAGAAAGCTCGCCCCACTGAAGTAAGTGTTAAACCAGACTATTCGTCTACTATTTGCTATAGGTGTAATAAATCTGGTCATCGTTTCCGTGATTGCAAGGCGCTTAATTCTTCCGAATCTGATAATTCCACTACCGTCAGTAGCGAGTCTAAAGCACGCAATGACACTAAATCAGTTGAATGCAAATATTGTAAGAAAAGGGGTCATGTTGAAAAGAATTGTTTTCGTAAAATGTTAACTGAACGGTCGAATTCAGACAAGTCAGTAAACCTTTGCAGCAATCTTTCCCGCAGGGCCCGTAGTACTACTACAGTTAAAATAGGTGATGTTACTTATCCTTGCTTGTTTGATACTGGTGCTGATTGTTCTCTGATGCGAAAACGCTTCTCTGGTTCGATTCCCGGGAAGAGAAAGGTTGTTAACGCCACTTTTTTTGGGGCAGGCGATCACCCATTTGATTCAAGACAGACCATTACTAATACGGTAGAAATAGGTGGTACTTGTGTTGAGCTAGAGTTTTATGTTGTGGAAGATACTGAGATACAACATGATATCATTATTGGATATGACCTTTTGCTAATACCTGGTCTAACTGTCATTCAAACAAGAGATGATATTTCTGTGAAACGAAATTTCTTAATAAGTGAATGCACACAAAAAGAATCACATATTCAGCCTGTTTTTGAGACTGACATAAAAGATACTGATTTGCTTAAAAAATTACAAACAATTGTTGATAAATATAAAGACAGCTTTACGACTGGAAATCGAGTTTCTAAAGTAAATACCGGTGAATTGAAAATAAGACTTAAAAATCCAGATAAAATTGTACAGCGTCGCCCTTACAGATTATCACCTAGTGAGCGCGAAAAGGTTAAGGAAATGATTGCAGATCTCAAAAGCAATGGAATAATCCGTGAAAGTTCTTCACCTTTTAGCAGTCCAATTTTGCTAGTTAAGAAAAAGGATGGTTCAGATCGCCTTTGTGTAGATTTCCGTGAGCTGAATGCTAATACTTTAAGGGACCACTTTCCATTGCCTTTGATTGCTGATCAGATAGATAGGTTAGGGAAAGCGCGTTACTTTACCCGTCTTGACATGACCGCAGGCTTTCATCAGATTCCTATTGCTGAAGACTCGATCGAAAAGACTTCTTTTGTGACCCCTGACGGGCAATTTGAGTATTTACGTATGCCGTTCGGGCTTTGCAATGCGCCTTCTGTATATCAGCGCGCCATAAACAAAGCACTAGGCGACTTTAAAGACAACATTGCATTAGTCTATCTTGACGATATTCTCATTATGTCTGAAACGCCCGAGGAAGGTTTGCGTAATCTTGATCTTGTCCTAAAACGTTTAACTGACTCCGGTTTTTCATTAAACGTTTCGAAATGTACTTTTTTGAAAACTTCTATCGAATATCTGGGGAACATTGTAGAAAACGGGACCGTCAAGCCTAGTCCTAGAAAAATTGAAGCTTTGTCAAGTTCCCCGGTACCCAGAAATGTTAAAGAATTGCGTCAATTTAATGGACTTGCTGGGTATTTTCGGAAATATGTACCGAATTTCTCAAGGATCATGATTCCCCTTTATGAACTTACTAAGAGTAACGTACCATGGAACTGGACAGAGCGTCAAGAACAGGCTAGAAAAGAAATAATCAGTCGCTTGACATCTTCTCCTTTGCTCACGATATTTGATCCGGATTTACCAACCGAACTCCATACGGATGCCAGTTCTCTCGGCTATGGCTCCGTTTTGATTCAAAAAAGAGATCAAGAAGCTCACGTTATTGGGTACTTTAGTATGAGAACGACCAGCGCTGAAAGTAAATATCATTCGTATGAACTTGAAACGCTGGCCGTTGTAAAAGCAATAAAACATTTTCGACATTTTTTATATGGACGATCATTTAAAGTGATAACTGATTGCAATTCGCTTAAAGCGTCTCGGCACAAAAAGGAGTTAACGCCTAGAGTTCACCGCTGGTGGACCTTTTTACAAAACTATGAATTTGAAATAGAATACCGTAAGGGTGAGCGATTGGCTCACGCCGATTACTTCAGCAGGAATCCTGTAGGTACCCCTGATTCTAACAAACCACCAAAACAATCAAAACCTTTGCGATTTTCAGCCAATGTTACCACTCTTGATCATAACTGGCTACTTATAGAACAAAAACGCGACCCCATACTTAAAAATATCGTAGAACAGCTGAATTCAGAATCTATACCGCAAGATATAGCCAATACATACGTTATATTACAGGACAAATTACTCAGAAGAAAAGTTCAAATTGATAACAAAACACGGAAACTTATTATAGTCCCATGCAGTTATCGATGGAATCTTATTGCTCACTATCACTCCGCACTTCAACACTTCAGCTGGGAAAAGGTATTGGCTAAAATAAGAGAACAATACTGGTTCCCTAATATGTCTAAATTAGTTCGCAAATTTATAGAAAACTGCGTCAGTTGCCGAGTTCGAAAAGGCATATCTGGAGCTAGGCAAATCTCTCTACATCCCATTGATAAAGTGGCTGTGCCATTTCATACCGTCCATGCGGACATAACTGGACGTATGAATGGCACCCGAAGTGAAGCCGAATATGCATTTGTTTTTATAGATGCGTTTACCAAATACGTTCATCTAGTTTATGCTGACGACCGTACCACAGATTCTGCTATAAAAAGCTTTCAAGAATTAATAACTATATTTGGTACCCCAGCACGTCTTATAACAGACCAAGATAAAAGTATGACCTCCCTAGAATTTAAAGAGTTTTGCAATAAATTTCGTATCGAACATCACGTTGTGGCTAAAGGCGCTAGTAGGGCAAATGGTCAGGCAGAGCGTATAATGAAAATAATTAAAGATAATATGTCAGTGGTAGAGCTTGATAAGCCGTGGTATTCTGCTATGCAAGACCTACAGTTAGCAATTAATTGTACGATTTCTAAAAGTACCGGTAAAAGTCCATTAGAACTGTTGTTGGGTAAAAAATGTTCGCCACCCGCTATCAAGCTTCTCCAAGTTGACGATGATGAGCCTATAGAGGACCTTACTTCTGTTAGAAATGTTTGTAAGCAAAGGATGGACGAGCGATCTTTTCAAGACAAAGTGAGGTTTGATATAGGTAAAGCGCGGGTCAAACCTTACAAAGTGGGAGACTTTGTTTTAATGCGTCGTCATGAAAGACATACTACTAAATTGGGTGCAAAATTTGAAGGCCCCATGGAAATATTGGAAATATTACCAAACGACCGTTATAAATTAAAACATGTTAATTTACGTGGAAGTACTGAAAAGATCGCTAGCCATGATTTCTTAAGACCTGCTCCTACGGGACAGACAGATCCATTTCATAATGATGACGACGAATCTCCCGTGTGGGCGGTGGATGTGACGAGTAGCAGTGTTCAAAATGAAGACTGCTCTCAGAGCGAGACTGAATAATCGTGGTTTTATTCAAGTATGATATTTATCCAATAGATATTACTGAAAGTACTTTCTTTTGTAGTAACATATTTTATGTGTATGCATTGTTCCACCTTATCCACAACACCTTCCTTATAACGCTGGCTGGCCACCACGCGTTTCCTTTTTCCCGGTCTTGGCGGCTAGATCTCTGAGTTGAGTGATGCCGGTGCGGGCTAGATCCCAGGATGGGTGATGCCAGGAGCAGCGCAGGGAGCGCGCTGGAGCAGAATGGCCGTGTGGGCGGCAATCCTTGATGTTTGTTTATATGCATATTTTTAAATACTTAATTTTAATTAGATTTTAATAATCTAAAATCGATAGTTACGAATTAATATAAAAAATATTTGATTTAAAGGAGGCGTAGTCAATTGACTGTTTAATTATAACTTTTATATGAGAAGCTGATCATGTTTAATTAAAATAATCACAATATTATTGTACTAAATAAACATTATTGTTAAATTATAACTTATCATTAGACGATCTAGGAAATATTAATAATTGGGAATTGTATTGATAAACAACTATAGCTCAGGTGGTGTGGCGTGATCTCAGGTAGTCCTACCTGGAAGGGTAGGGCGGGAAAGTTTATTTAAGTGGTTGCATGCCTTTGGTTGATTCATTCTTATGCTAAGCCTAGACTGTGTAAGAGCTCTAATCGTGAATAAATAAACAAGTGAGTTATTAAGTGAAACGTCTGTTTCTTATCTTCTTTTCTATCCTAATGGATGAAGATGAGAATGTGTTACCACCCGATGACCATGCGGACCATACGAATAGTGGAACTTCGCCGACAGATACCTTGACATTCACAAGCAGAGCTCAATGTGTAGGGATGCCTCGGCAATATGCTGAAGGACGCCCTGCCATGCCATGTCGCTAACGGGTGCGGGACCCTATAATAGGTATAATGTAATAATTGAAGATAAGAGAAACCCAGGTAGCCCACACTCAAAATAAATGTAGATTTTTGGAGCTGTTAATTGTTAAATCTAATTGTAACTTTGTATTCTAATAAATATTAATTTAAATATAAATATCACCATAAATAAAACTGTTTTAGTTAATTACTTGCAAAGTTGTTGTTTCTAGGGTTAATGAATAAGATATGTTGTAAAAGCAAATAAAACACAAGCAAGTATGTATGAATTGAAGTATTATAATCAGTTTTACATTAGGTACACATTTTGCCCACTTATATATAACCTATTATGCCGACTGGTCTGGAATTGTCCAATACATTTTCTTCGCACTAAAATACTTGATTTCATATGTAGCATCTTGTTTTATGTGATTTTATAGTTATAAATATAGTTCACTTCTCTTCTGGGTTACGATTTTCAGAGGCCGACTTTGTATATGTTTATAGTTGTCATCTCGCTGATTTCGAATATCATAGTTAGTCCACTATATAACATTCTTATCTTGATTCCAATAAACAGAGAGCGTTTTAAATTGATTTTAATGACCAGTCTGTCGAAAATTGTTTTCATTACATGCCGTCGAGTTTCACTTTATGGGACGTATTTGTTAACCTGTGATAGCATCAATCTGGTCTTATCCTCAACTTAAACTCATTCTGCACTCGATTTCAATTTAAAACACACCTTTTCTTTGAATATCCGGAACAAATTAATGTATTTTATGAAACACAAGTAGTCTCGCAACTAAAATGACATTTAAAACCATTATGTCAACTATCACAAGTTTTTGCGTTTAGATATTTCCACCTTTTTATTGTTATAAATATATTTTTAATAATTTACATTACTTTTTACTCAAATTATTTAATAATCAAACATAAATTCGTGAAATACGGACGATTTCCAAAAAGCGCCGCCATATTTATCGAACGACTTTGCTGTTAACCAGTGCTCTGCCACCGGTTAAGGGCAGCGTAACTTTTTAACGGACACATAGCGTGGTGCAACCCAAATATGCAGTTAGCATTCGCTAGCTCCATATTTACACATGATCAGTACATCAAATGGGCATGGTGCAACTGGCCCTTAACCCGCTGGACCAGACGGACAGTGGCCGGCAACACGAAATTAGCGACCATATTCTGCGTCGAAAGAAAAACGCATGAAAACTCGAAAACACGCTTTTTCCCAAACATAAGACTAATCTAGATCGATTGTTTACCCCCAAAAACTCCCATATACCAAATTTCAGCAAAATCGTTAGAGCCGTTTCCGAGATCCCGGAAATATATATATATATATATATATATATATATATATATATATATATATATATACATATACAAGAATTGCTCGTTTAAAGTTATAAGATTATTTGCAAAACCATCCACCTTTTGATTGCGGATATCAGAATATAATAGGTACTTCGGAGGATTTCTAGGAGATATTACACAGAGCCTACGCACTTAGATTTTTTTCTTTAGTTTTTAAGTTCAATTTTTTTATTTCAACTTCTGTTTAGTTTGTTGTCCCAATTTCCTGGTAGATGGCGCTGTTCCAGACGCAAACTAGGTAATGCTAGTTTATCATAGAATCTATATAAGAAACTGTCACATTTCAAAATAAATGATTGGTAACGTAGCAACTTATTCAAACAAAGTGGTCCTTCGAACTGTAGAAGCGAAGTGACTTAAGTGACAAAGACAGTGCATTCGAAAGTGATCTTAAAGTACAGTATTGTAGAGTCTAAAATCAAACTAAAGGGTCAGTGATATACAGCATCTAGAAGTAATTTCAGAAACCAAACGTCAAAATTGTCAACAAAATTACAAAATTAAAATTCAAGATTTCGAGAAGATAAAATAAATAAGTTATATTTACAAGCCTACGAGTCAACGCAGAAAAATCGCCGCTTTAAATCAGCTATATTTACTAGATTGGATTTTATGGATTTGGAAAAATAAGATTTCGGAAATAGAATCACGTCAAAAAATTTTCACGTCAAACAAAACAATCAAGATTTCGCTGTGAATTTTACTAATTTTCAAGAATAATATCTCAAAATGTCTCAAGAATTACCGGGATTAATAGCTGAGCAAGAAAATATTTGTGAATTAATTCTCAAAGCGCAAGCGAACTTCAAGAAAACACCAAAAGCGAGATTAACAAGAGGGTACATCAAGACACGAAAAGAATCCATAGAAAATTATTTTAGTCAGTTCGTAGCAAATAATCGAGCCTTGATAAAAATATCAAC
Source organism: Cydia pomonella (assembly GCF_033807575.1). Taxonomy (NCBI): domain Eukaryota; kingdom Metazoa; phylum Arthropoda; class Insecta; order Lepidoptera; family Tortricidae; genus Cydia; species Cydia pomonella. Next base: position 1,127,419 of record NC_084727.1, read on the forward strand.
ACCTTCAGACAAAGCGAAATACGAATATTTCAAAGAAGATGTGTATTCAGCGTGCGAGGAAATGTTCATTGATTTGAAAGCAGAGATGACGGACATGCTAGAGGGTACTACGCCGTGCACGAGCAGCACTAATCCAACACCAAGCACCAACAGTGATGACGTGAAGCTACCGAAAATAGATATAGCGAAGTTTACCGGTAACTACCAAGATTGGACTTCGTTTTACGATATGTTTACGTCACTCATTCACAACAAACAAAACTTGAGCAGTGTTCAAAAGTTGCATTATTTAAAAAGCTACTTGTCTGGAGAACCTGCCCAACTGTTGGATCATCTAGCTGTCACTGAAACAAACTACGAATTGGCATGGCTCACGCTACAGAACAGGTATAACAACAAGAGAGTCATTATTAATTCAATCTTAAGCAAGTTGATGAATCAAAAGAAAATTCACGCGGGCACTGCTAAAGCGATTCGAGAGATATTAGATACAACTATGGAGTGTCTTAACAAGTTGAAAGTACAAAACATTAATACAAGTTCATGGGATACACTTATTATATACATCATTGTTGAGAAGTTAGACGCTGAAACACATAAAGAGTGGGAAGAAGAAGCAAGTAATCTGAACCTCACAGAGTTACCTAACATGGTCATGTTCCAAAAGTTCTTAGAAAAGAGATTCCGAGTTTTAGAGATGATGCAACCTAGCCAAACAACGAACATGAACATGAAGAGTACCTACCGAAGCACCCAGAGAGAAAATAACTTCACTGTCGAGTCTAAGTCATTTCACGTGTCACCAGCCATCAAGTGTGGATTTTGTAAGCAGAACCATTACTTGAATCAATGCAAAGAGTTCCAAGAGCTTACACTTGAAAAGAAAACAGAGTTCATTCAAAACCAGCAACTCTGCTTTAACTGCCTCATCCATGGTCATGCTGTCCGATTCTGTAAAAGCAAGTTCTCATGTCAAAAGTGCGGAAGAAGACATCACACACTGTTGCACAACAATACGTACCAATCCAAAGAGAAAGAGCACAAAGAAGAAACAAAACAAGAGAGAGAAAACAAAGAATGCAATCGAGAGAAAGACTCTAAACAAGAACCCAAGCAAGACACGAAAAATAAGAGAGAGATAGTTGCCCATCTAACAACAGGAAGCATGACAGGATTGTTATCTACAGCCCAAATTAACGTGACGAACCACCAAGGAAGAGAATTCGTATTAAGAGCTTTGTTAGACCCATGTTCTCAAGAGTCTTTCCTGAACGAGTCTGCAGCTCAAACTATGGGCCTTAAGAGAAAGCGCGTGAACGGAAACGTATCGGGTCTTGATGAGATGAGCACACCCATCCGATTTGCTGCTGATATCGAGATTTCATCACGTCTTAATCCTGAAAAGAAAATGAGTATAACAACTTACATAGTAAAGCGAGTTACAAACATCATGCCTTCAGAGAAACTTACTATCGATAACTGGGTTCATCTAAGAGATTTACAACTAGCCGATCCGACTTACCACCAACCAAGTTCTATAGATATTCTATTGGGAGTAGAAGTTTACAACGAGATGATCCAGCCTGGTCTGATCAAAGGCGTTCCAGGCTCTCCCATAGCTTTACAAACCCATTTGGGGTGGATAATATCAGGAAAAGTCACAGTCGGAATAGAACGAGAGCGAGAAGAGAAACCATTCATTAGTATGCATTTAAATGTCGAGTTAAATTATATGCTAAAGAGATTCTGGGAGCTAGAGACAATGGATGAAGAGAAACACAAGCTAACTGCAGAAGAGATCAAAGTAGAAGAAATATATGAGAAAACTACCACTAGAGACGAAGACGGACGTTACATAGTAGATCTGCCAATGAAACACGAGCCACCAGTTCTACCATCTAACAGCCGAGAGATTGCACTGAAACGCTGGAAGTCTACAGAGAACAGACTTAAGAGTAAACCTCATCTATTAGAGGAATACAACAAAGTTCTAGAAGAGTACATGACGCTAAACCACATGAAGAAAATAGAAACCAAAGATGAAAAAGAAAATGGCGTGTGGCTCCCCCATCACGCTGTGATTAAATTGGAGCGAGAAACGAGCAAATTAAGGGTAGTCTATGATGCTTCATGCAAGGGAAGCAACGGGGTATCCTTGAATGACGAGTTATTAATCGGACCCCCATTGTTAGAAGATCTACGAGTCATTCTCATTAGATGGAGAACATACAAGATAGCATTTGTTGCCGACGTGGAGAAGATGTATAGACAGATACGAGTAAAAGATGAACACACAAATTACCAGAGAATTGTATGGAGACCAGATCCAAAGGGACCCATTGAAGACTTCAAACTCTTAACTGTTACATTCGGAACATCCTGTGCGCCTTACCTGGCAATAAAAACTTTAAGGCAAACAGCAAAGGATGAAGGATCGGACTATCCAGAAGCTCAAAAGATGATATTACGAGATTTCTATATGGATGATTTGCTCTCAGGTACAGACGAAGAAAAATAGGCTATAGAAATTCAAAAACAAGTTACACAAATTTTAATTTCTGGAGGATTCGCACTAAAGAAGTGGTGTTCGAATAGCGAAGAGTTTATGACAGCATTAGACAAGCAAGAAAAGAGAGAAGAAACGCAGACAGTCGAAATAAAACGCAAAGAGAGCGTGAAAACATTAGGTATAATATGGGAAGTTAAGGAAGATAAGTTGTTCATACCTAATCATATCAAAGATTCCCATGACACACCTATGACTAAAAGAAGCGTTTTATCTGAGATAGCATCAATATTCGACCCAATGGGATGGATCGCTCCAAGTGTCATACTAGCAAAGATATTTATGCAAGTTTTGTGGAAAAAAGGCATTTCGTGGGATGAAGAACTTCCGGCAGAACTACAAAAAGAGTGGTCACAGTATAAGAGAGAACTGCCAGCTTTGAAAGGTGTCAGCTTAGATCGATGGATGCACACTACGAGTAAATCAACTCTTGAACTGCATGGATATGCAGACGCTTCAGCATTAGCTTATGCGGCAGTTATATACTCGAGAGTTATAGACGAAGAAGGAGAAATTAAAGTATCCCTCGTGACAGCAAAAACAAAAATCTCGCCGATTAGAAAAGTTTCCTTACCCCGTTTGGAATTACTGGCTGCTACATTATTGAGTAATCTTTTGAAACAAGTAGCTGAGTCACTAGATGTGCAACTTGACAACGTATACGCTTATTCAGATAGTCAAGTGACTTTGGCTTGGATACACGGAGATCCAATGAAATGGAAGCCTTTTGTAAAGAATAGAGTCATAGAAATCACGCAGATACTCGATGCTAATCACTGGTTCTATGTAAACACTAAGCAAAATCCTGCTGATCCTGCTTCAAGAGGAGTGATGCCTTCCAAACTAATGTCCACAGAGATATGGTGGAACGGATCTGCAATGCTGAAAGAGAAAGAAATAAGATTAGAAAAAGGAACTCCACTAGATACAGCAATAGAAAAGAGAAAGAATATAGTAACTATGGTAGTAACCAATGAGAATGAAGAACAACTTACCTTATTGAAGAAGTTTTCGTCACTGGAGAAACTTACACGTGTTATTGCATACTGTAGACGCTGGCTAAGAATTATAGACAAAGAGAAAAGTAACTTACCTTCTTACCTGACATACGAAGAAAGAAACGATGCACTTACTATATGTATTAGGATGTCACAAGAAGTAGAATTTTCGGAAGAGATAGAAGACCTGAAAAGAGACAGAAACTTAAAATCTAAAAGCAACCTCCTAGCTTTATCACCTTTTCTTGACGATAAGAGCATCCTAAGAGTCGGCGGTAGATTGAAGCACGCCGATATGGAATTCATACGAAAACACCCGATAATTATTTCAAAAAACAATGTATTACTTCCGTTAATATTGAGAGAAGCTCATGCCAAAACACTACACGGTCCTCCGCAAATGATGATTACATACTTACGAGGCAAATATTGGCTGATAAACGCAGCAAATAGCGTTAAACGTTTTGTACGGGAGTGTGTTACATGTATAAGACAGAATGCGAAGAACAAAGAGCAAAAAATGGGAGATTTACCCGATTCCAGAGTCAGACGATGCAGACCATTCCTAATCACCGGAACGGATTTTGCGGGTCCAATAAATGTCAAAATGAGCAAAGGCAGAGGTGCCAAGTCTTACAAGGCCTACATATGTTTGTTCGTTTGTATGTGCACAAAGGCACTACATATTGAAGTTGTAAGTGACATGACAACACAAGCCTTTCTAGCGGCATTTAAAAGATTTGTGTCAAGACGAGGCCATGTAGTAGAAATGTGGAGTGATCACGGAACTTCATTCATTGGCGCTGAGAAAGAGTTATTGGAAATGTGGAGTCAAGGAAAATCCAGTGTTCCAGATGAGTTTATTTCCATGCTAGATAGAGAAGGGACGAAATGGAAATATATTCCTCCAGGCGCTCCCAATTTTGGCGGATTATGGGAGGCAGGTGTCAAGTCGACCAAATACCACCTGAAACGAATAGTTGGAGATACTACGCTAACATTTGAACAACTAAGCACGGTCCTGGCAGAAATTGAAGCATGTCTAAATTCTAGACCCATTTCGCCCATCAGCGATCATCCGGACGATTTGAACCCCTTAACACCTGGTCATTTTCTTATCGGAGAACCAACTAATGTCATACCATCTGAAGATCTAATAGATGTGAAGATAAATAGACTCGATCAATGGCAATTAACAACCAGAATGGTACAAGATTTTTGGCGAAGATGGCAATCCGAGTATTTAAGTAGGATGCAACAGAGGCCTAAATGGAGACAGCCTACTCGAGAATTCCAAGAAGGAGATTTAGTGCTAATAAAAGACCAGAGGCTTCCTCCTGGACGTTGGCCTATGGGAAGAATTATAAAAAAATACCCTGGAAAAGACCAACTTACCAGAACTTATGATCTACGAACCTCGTCAGGAGTATTGCAACGTTCAATAACCAAATTATGTCCTTTATTATGTGATGTAGAAAATTAGTTTGCGTCCGTAATAAGTTGTTATTTTGTTTAATTATGTTCAATTGGAACATTGATTCATTTTATTATTTTCTAATGACGTCACGTCATTTAAGGCGGGAGTATGTTTAGTTTGTTGTCCCAATTTCCTGGTAGATGGCGCTGTTCCAGACGCAAACTAGGTAATGCTAGTTTATCATAGAATCTATATAAGAAACTGTCACATTTCAAAATAAATGATTGGTAACGTAGCAACTTATTCAAACAACTTCAGATTTTATTTCTGGGTACTATTTCACTTATTTATTTTATTTTGAAGTAATTATCACTTTTGATATCTGCGTATTTAGTATTATATTAGCACTTCATCCACACTTCATTTTGTTGTTGCTGCAATGCACACAGTGTAACTACTGCAAGTTATTCCACTATTCCTATTGGTGTAATGTCTCTAATATTTATAAGATTTTGTATTTTGTTAATTGTATAGTCTTCTGTTTGCCGTATTTCTAAATCGTGTGTATTTGCAGCAAATAACGCTTTATCTGTCTGTCTAAAATGCCGGAACCGCACCATGAGTCCCAGGCAGGTTTCCCACTTATCCAGGTCCCACTTAACCGTTTCACTGTATATCGAGAAAAAAATCAACTATTAATTAAATATTTGTTTCTGTGTAGGTGTTTGGTGTGGTCGGGTGACGGGCGCGTGTTCTTCTACAACCCGACGGCGCACACGTCGTTCTGGGAGCGGCCCGAGCAGCTCGTCGGCCGCGCCGACGTGGACCGCGCCATGGCCTGCCCGCCCGCCGCCGTTACGCAGGTACTATACACTACACCCGGCGTGGGTCGTGTCCAACCCGACACACGTCCTGGGACCCGAGCAGCTCGTCGGCCGCGCCGACGTGGACCGCGCCATGGCCTGCCCGCCCGCCGCCGTCACGCAGGTACTATACACTACACCCGGCGTGGGTCGTGTCCAACCCGACACACGTCCTGGGACCCGAGCAGCTCGTCGGCCGCGCCGACGTGGACCGCGCCATGGCCTGCCCGCCCGCCGCCGTCACGCAGGTACTATACACTACACCCGGCGTGGGTCGTGTCCAACCCGACACACGTCCTGGGACCCGAGCAGCTCGTCGGCCGCGCCGACGTGGACCGCGCCATGGCCTGCCCGCCCGCCGCCGTCACGCAGGTACTATACACTACACCCGGCGTGGGTCGTGTCCAACCCGACACACGTCCTGGGACCCGAGCAGCTCGTCGGCCGCGCCGACGTGGACCGCGCCATGGCCTGCCCGCCCGCCGCCGTCACGCAGGTACTATACACTACACCCGGCGTGGGTCGTGTCCAACCCGACACACGTCCTGGGACCCGAGCAGCTCGTCGGCCGCGCCGACGTGGACCGCGCCATGGCCTGCCCGCCCGCCGCCGTCACGCAGGTACTATACACTACACCCGGCGTGGGTCGTGTCCAACCCGACACACGTCCTGGGACCCGAGCAGCTCGTCGGCCGCGCCGAGGTGGACCGCGCCATGGCCTGCCCGCCCGCCGCCGTCACGCAGGTACTATACACTACACCCGGCGTGGGTCGTGTCCAACCCGACACACGTCCTGGGACCCGAGCAGCTCGTCGGCCGCGCCGACGTGGACCGCGCCATGGCCTGCCCGCCCGCCGCCGTCACGCAGGTACTATACACTACACCCGGCGTGGGTCGTGTCCAACCCGACACACGTCCTGGGATCCGAGCAGCTCGTCGGCCGCGCCGACGTGGACCGCGCCATGGCCTGCCCGCCCGCCGCCGTCACGCAGGTACTATACACTACACCCGGCGTGGGTCGTGTCCAACCCGACACACGTCCTGGGACCCGAGCAGCTCGTCGGCCGCGCCGACGTGGACCGCGCCATGGCCTGCCCGCCCGCCGCCGTCACGCAGGTACTATACACTACACCCGGCGTGGGTCGTGTCCAACCCGACACACGTCCTGGGATCCGAGCAGCTCGTCGGCGGGACCGCGCCATGGCCTGCCCGCCCGCCGCCGTCACGCAGGTACTATACACTACACCCGGCGTGGGTCGTGTCCAACCCGACACACGTCCTGGGACCCGAGCAGCTCGTCGGCCGCGCCGACGTGGACCGCGCCATGGCCTGCCCGCCCGCCGCCGTCACGCAGGTACTATACACTACACCCGGCGTGGGTCGTGTCCAACCCGACACACGTCCTGGGATCCGAGCAGCTCGTCGGCCGCGCCGACGTGGACCGCGCCATGGCCTGCCCGCCCGCCGCCGTCACGCAGGTACTATACACTACACCCGGCGTGGGTCGTGTCCAACCCGACACACGTCCTGGGACCCGAGCAGCTCGTCGGCCGCGCCGACGTGGACCGCGCCATGGCCTGCCCGCCCGCCGCCGTCACGCAGGTACTATACACTACACCCGGCGTGGGTCGTGTCCAACCCGACACACGTCCTGGGATCCGAGCAGCTCGTCGGCCGCGCCGACGTGGACCGCGCCATGGCCTGCCCGCCCGCCGCCGTCACGCAGGTACTATACACTACACCCGGCGTGGGTCGTGTCCAACCCGACACACGTCCTGGGACCCGAGCAGCTCGTCGGCCGCGCCGACGTGGACCGCGCCATGGCCTGCCCGCCCGCCGCCGTCACGCAGGTACTATACACTACACCCGGCGTGGGTCGTGTCCAACCCGACACACGTCCTGGGACCCGAGCAGCTCGTCGGCCGCGCCGAGGTGGACCGCGCCATGGCCTGCCCGCCCGCCGCCGTCACGCAGGTACTATACACTACACCCGGCGTGGGTCGTGTCCAACCCGACACACGTCCTGGGACCCGAGCAGCTCGTCGGCCGCGCCGACGTGGACCGCGCCATGGCCTGCCCGCCCGCCGCCGTCACGCAGGTACTATACACTACACCCGGCGTGGGTCGTGTCCAACCCGACACACGTCCTGGGACCCGAGCAGCTCGTCGGCCGCGCCGACGTGGACCGCGCCATGGCCTGCCCGCCCGCCGCCGTCACGCAGGTACTATACACTACACCCGGCGTGGGTCGTGTCCAACCCGACACACGTCCTGGGACCCGAGCAGCTCGTCGGCCGCGCCGACGTGGACCGCGCCATGGCCTGCCCGCCCGCCGCCGTCACGCAGGTACTATACACTACACCCGGCGTGGGTCGTGTCCAACCCGACACACGTCCTGGGACCCGAGCAGCTCGTCGGCCGCGCCGACGTGGACCGCGCCATGGCCTGCCCGCCCGCCGCCGTCACGCAGGTACTATACACTACACCCGGCGTGGGTCGTGTCCAACCCGACACACGTCCTGGGACCCGAGCAGCTCGTCGGCCGCGCCGACGTGGACCGCGCCATGGCCTGCCCGCCCGCCGCCGTCACGCAGGTACTATACACTACACCCGGCGTGGGTCGTGTCCAACCCGACACACGTCCTGGGACCCGAGCAGCTCGTCGGCCGCGCCGACGTGGACCGCGCCATGGCCTGCCCGCCCGCCGCCGTCACGCAGGTACTATACACTACACCCGGCGTGGGTCGTGTCCAACCCGACACACGTCCTGGGACCCGAGCAGCTCGTCGGCCGCGCCGACGTGGACCGCGCCATGGCCTGCCCGCCCGCCGCCGTCACGCAGGTACTATACACTACACCCGGCGTGGGTCGTGTCCAACCCGACACACGTCCTGGGACCCGAGCAGCTCGTCGGCCGCGCCGAGGTGGACCGCGCCATGGCCTGCCCGCCCGCCGCCGTCACGCAGGTACTATACACTACACCCGGCGTGGGTCGTGTCCAACCCGACACACGTCCTGGGACCCGAGCAGCTCGTCGGCCGCGCCGAGGTGGACCGCGCCATGGCCTGCCCGCCCGCCGCCGTCACGCAGGTACTATACACTACACCCGGCGTGGGTCGTGTCCAACCCGACACACGTCCTGGGACCCGAGCAGCTCGTCGGCCGCGCCGACGTGGACCGCGCCATGGCCTGCCCGCCCGCCACCGTCACGCAGGTACTATACACTACACCCGGCGTGGGTCTGGTTCAAATCCTGGTAAGGGCATTTATTCGTGTGATGAGCATGGATATTTGTTCCTGAGTCATGGGTGTTTTCTATGTATTTAAGTATGTATAAATATGTATATATTATATATATCGTTGTCTAAGTACCCACAACACAAGCCTTATTAAGCTTACTGTGGGACAATTTGTGTAATAAAATGTCCTATATAAAAGACAATGAAGCTAATAAATAATTCCTTTAAGAATCTTTCATTCTGCTAGCAATTAAAGCAATTATAGTTATTTGTACAACAAGAGAGCAAAGTTTGATATTTCTTCGAGTGCTTGTTTTGAGTCCCGTGCAAACGAAAGATTCTTATAATCTTCGAATCTTGAGTGTAGTAAGGGACTCGAAAGCGCACGAGATGTAAATAACTTTGATCTCGTGTAGTACACAAAATTTTTCACGTCAGTCAGCCATCAAAAAATACAACCTGAAAAAATGTAATCCGTCTTCATCACTATTTCACTCATGTTTTCTGAAGGTATTCTAACAATAAACTTTAATTACCGGAATAAAACAAATCGAAAGAAATTTCAATAAAATAATACTAACGAACATCAATTGACAGTTCAATCGAAAACTTTTTTTTGTAAAAAAAAAACCTTTGTAAGATACGGTCCGAATTGCGGATACTACTATTTGTCAACTATGGGGGCGTCCATTAATCGCGTCATACGTTTTTGGCTTGTTTTAGACCCCCCCCTCCCCCATGGTGATCTTTGGTGATATTTTCAGGACCCCCCCCCCCCCCCATCCAATATGACGTGTATTTTTTTCGATAACTAAAGAACAGTTTTCTAACAAATGAACCTAAGTACACGTGTTTTGACAGTTTGGTTAATTGAAGGGCGGAAAACTATTATTTTTATTTTATTGACTATAATACAGTATAGCACAGATGAAAAAAAAATACACGTGATACGTGTCCATACCCCCCCGTCCCCTGTGGTGATCATCAGAAAATATGGTGTTTTTATTAAATTTTAAACTTTTATTTAATTAATTGGGTGAATCAACTTTTTTTGTTTTGTTATTCTGTCACCTGTAAGTTTGATACATTTAAGTACCATAAAAACAGTATTTCAATGAACTTTTGTCCCCTGGACAACTAATCGTAACCATGGCAACGAGTGACGCTAAAAAGTTGATTCTCCCAATTAATTATTACGAATGAAAACTCGTAGAGTTTTTGGAACGATGCGGTCTACCTTATTTCGGGGGTCTATTATAAACCGTCAATATACCGTTGAATTAAGTATGCACTTTTTTGTCTCTTTCTTTTTGCTAATGACGTGAAAGGGACAAAGATAATAGAATCCAAATACTTCGAACTTGTATTATGTATAGCACGTTGAAATGACATTTCAATATAAAGGTCACTTGAATGTTATTTTGTCACACTCAGTGAGCAAAATGCGATTTTGCTCACTGTTTTTAAGCAGCAAATTATCCTTGTTCCATCTGCTGACGTGAAAATGCTTTTTTCAACTCGGCAACTCGAACAAGCCTACTTTCGTTACTCCAGGGAGTGAGACAAGCTTTCGTCATAATAATGATGCCTTTTCATGAATGTAAATAAATGTGGTTAATTTTACTTGTGGTCTCACTACTGAGGTGAAAACTATGTGTCACACGAGAGCAAAGTTATTTTACATATCGCGTTTTTGAGTCCCTCGCTACGCTCGAGATTAAAAATCAATACTCGCAAGAAAAACCAACTTTCCCCTCTTGTTGCACAAATAACTATTACACCGAAATTTAACCAAATATGTTGTACAGTATTTCCAACGCAAAGAAGCCTCAACAACGCCGACGCCGACGAAGCCCGCCAACGGCGAGCTCAAGCGCTCCGCCGAATCCTCCAGTGACGACTCGGACACGGAACCCGCCAAGAAGGCCAAGCCCGAGGAAGGTAATGCTTGCTTAATCCAGATACTCTGGATAATAGTACATTCAAACTTCAACATACTACATACTATACCAGGGATCGGAAACCGGTATTTTTAGGGTTCCGTAGCCAAATGGCAATAAACGGAACCCTTATAGATTCGTCATGTCCGTCTGTCTGTCCGATTATGTCACAGCCACTTTTTTCCGAAACTATAAGAGCTATACTGTTCAAACTTGGTAAGTAGGTGTATTCTATGAACCGCATTAAGATGTTTACACAAAAATAGAAAAAAAAAAACAATAAATTTTGGGGGTTCCCCATACTTAGAACTGAAACTCAAAAAATCTTTTTTCATTTTTTTTTCGTAAGACCCATACGTGTGGGGTATAGGTCTTCAAAAATGATATTTAGGTTTCTAATATCATTTTTTTCTAAACTGAGTAGTTTGCGCGAGAGACACTTCCAAAGTGAAAAAAAGTGTGTCCCCCCCCCTGTAACTTCTAAAATAACAGAATGAAAAATCAAAAAAAAAAATGATATACATTACCATGCAAACTTCCACCGAAAATTGGTTTGAACGAGATCTAGTAAGTAGTTTTTTTAATACGTCATAAATGGTACGGAACCCTTCATGGGCGAGTCCGACTCGCACTTGGCCGCTTTTTTGTCAATACAAAAAAGCGGCCAAGTGCGAGTTCCAATGAACGAAAACGGTATTTTTTCGTTCTATGTTAATTATTCCCTTTCTAATCGGGCAATCTAATAATACGAAGTCGTTATCTAAAAACACAACCGAGTCCTATATTTGGAGTATAAAATAAACCGAAATATATGTGTATTTCAAAGTTTTTCCAAAAAACCGGTTCCGATCCCTGCTACAGTAATACTATATTTAACCTTTTCAACGCTTTCTCCCTCGCATCAAAATGTGGCATACACGCCAATATGTCAACTATTGAGAAACGAATTTAAGCCTTATCTGTCAGCAGTAAAATTGCTTTGACAGCGTCTGCCATGACCCCTTTAGTGGTCGTTGGCGTGGTAGGCACGACAGCACACTACCACTTTAGTGGCTCTTGGCGTTCAAAAGGTTAAGGAAACTGTAGGTCTATAAGTCTATTACCCTATATTGTAACAATTAATCAATATAAGAGACTGTTTGTTTCTAAATAAAGAAAAAAAAAACATTTATTCAGTAAATAGGCCACATGGGCACTTTTACACGTTAACATGGAATTTACATACAAACAAAAACAAGCACGTCAACAATTATAAAATACAATTCATTGAAAATATTAATGCAAACTAAAGTAAGTATTATTGTTTAGAGAACAAGTGAAATATTATTATTACTTAGAGAAAGTAAGCCGTAAGTAAGGTTGCCAGAGCTCAACGAGGGGGGGGGGGGGGTTTAAGGGTCGGCAACGCGCATGTAACTCCTCTAGAGTTGCAGGCGTACATAGGCTACGGAGACTGCTTACCATCAGGCGGGCCGTATGCTTGTTTGCCACCGACGTAGTATATTAAAACAAAAGAGAAGTATAAAGTCTCTTAAATGTCGAATTACAAAAAAAAAACTAATGTGAATAAATATTTTTTTTACTCGTCGACTTGGTTGTGGACGTCGTGGTTGAATTAAGATTTCGTGTACCAAACTATAATTGCGTACTTTTCATGTATGCCCCAACTCAACAATAATATTCATTTCGATACGCTGTAGTCAACTATAATTTTTTTGACCTACCACGTGCCGCTACGCTCCCATAGAAAAGACTAAAAGGACGACAATAGTCGCGCGTTTATGTCTTTCGTACTACATTTATCTACAGAGATACTTACCAATTCTCATTAATTATTTCAGTTCAAGTGAGGTATACATTAGCTTAGCTCGCTTGCGCCCGGGAGCTGATGTTTGTGTTTATGACATAAAGCGTTCAAATAGTATTTCATACAATCGTGGTATAATAGACAGGTTTTCAGTCGAATACCGTGTTTAAGCAACGAAGCTTGCTGAGTTGCGTAAGTGAGGTACGAGATTGAAAAGCTTGATTATATCACTATTGTATATAATACTTTTTCAACGAGTCAACAAAAATAATACTTTAAACTAATAAAATCTAATAAGTAAACAAATCAAAGGTATACGGAAATTTAAGATACGTGAGCAGTCGCGATGCCTTCATACTCGTACGCGCCCCGGCCGCCGGGAGCCGGCCGGCTGGGTGGTCAACGACATCTTCTCGTAACTCATGAGGCCCTGGTACTTGCTCTGTGCTAAATTCTATTTTTAGACAGTTTTTTTCTCAATTTTGGCCACCGTAGCCTATGGAGACTAACAAGCAACAACGGTAATCGGTTTTCGTAGTCTATGAATGTTGCTATATTAGAGGTGTCACATGTGCGTTTATGACTTATGAAGCAATCGTTTGTACTTTACAACCTAAAAATAAATAATTAATTTGAGCTATCGTTTTGTTTCTTCCTCTTGACCACGGCGAGCTGTGATTGGTCCATTTCATTATAGTTGACTAAACCGTTTCGAAATGAATATTATAGTCGAGTCGGGAGCCCATACATGAAAAGTACCCAATTACAGTTTGGTATACGAAATCTTAATTCAACCATTGCAGTCCACGAGTAGAAAAAGGTTAAAGAGAGTATAACATTACAGCAGCAGCGAAGAAGACGGCGTCGGCGACGTCCTCGTCCCTGATCGACGCCGGCAAGGAGGCGCGCATCGAGGCCGAGGCGCGCGCGGCGCGGCAGCGGGCGCTCGTGCCGCTCGACCAGCGCATCCGCGTGTTCCGGCAGATGCTGCAGGAGCGGGACGTGTCCGCCTTCAGCACCTGGGAGAAGGAGCTCAAGAAGATCGTGTGCGACTGCCGGTACCTGCTGCTCACCTCCGAGGAGCGCAAGCAGGTACACACACTGTGCACATAGCCCTCGTGCCGCTCGACCAGCGCATCCGCGTGTTCCGGCAGATGCTGCAGGAGCGGGACGTGTCCGCCTTCAGCACCTGGGAGAAGGAGCTCAAGAAGATCGTGTGCGACTGCCGGTACCTGCTGCTCACCTCCGAGGAGCGCAAGCAGGTACACACACTGTGCACATAGCCCTCGTGCCGCTCGACCAGCGCATCCGCGTGTTCCGGCAGATGCTGCAGGAGCGGGACGTGTCCGCCTTCAGCACCTGGGAGAAGGAGCTCAAGAAGATCGTGTGCGACTGCCGGTACCTGCTGCTCACCTCCGAGGAGCGCAAGCAGGTACACACACTGTGCACATAGCCCTCGTGCCGCTCGACCAGCGCATCCGCGTGTTCCGGCAGATGCTGCAGGAGCGGGACGTGTCCGCCTTCAGCACCTGGGAGAAGGAGCTCAAGAAGATCGTGTGCGACTGCCGGTACCTGCTGCTCACCTCCGAGGAGCGCAAGCAGGTACACACACTGTGCACATAGCCCTCGTGCCGCTCGACCAGCGCATCCGCGTGTTCCGGCAGATGCTGCAGGAGCGGGACGTGTCCGCCTTCAGCACCTGGGAGAAGGAGCTCAAGAAGATCGTGTGCGACTGCCGGTACCTGCTGCTCACCTCCGAGGAGCGCAAGCAGGTACACACACTGTGCACATAGCCCTCGTGCCGCTCGACCAGCGCATCCGCGTGTTCCGGCAGATGCTGCAGGAGCGGGACGTGTCCGCCTTCAGCACCTGGGAGAAGGAGCTCAAGAAGATCGTGTGCGACTGCCGGTACCTGCTGCTCACCTCCGAGGAGCGCAAGCAGGTACACACACTGTGCACATAGCCCTCGTGCCGCTCGACCAGCGCATCCGCGTGTTCCGGCAGATGCTGCAGGAGCGGGACGTGTCCGCCTTCAGCACCTGGGAGAAGGAGCTCAAGAAGATCGTGTGCGACTGCCGGTACCTGCTGCTCACCTCCGAGGAGCGCAAGCAGGTACACACACTGTGCACATAGCCCTCGTGCCGCTCGACCAGCGCATCCGCGTGTTCCGGCAGATGCTGCAGGAGCGGGACGTGTCCGCCTTCAGCACCTGGGAGAAGGAGCTCAAGAAGATCGTGTGCGACTGCCGGTACCTGCTGCTCACCTCCGAGGAGCGCAAGCAGGTACACACACTGTGCACATAGCCCTCGTGCCGCTCGACCAGCGCATCCGCGTGTTCCGGCAGATGCTGCAGGAGCGGGACGTGTCCGCCTTCAGCACCTGGGAGAAGGAGCTCAAGAAGATCGTGTGCGACTGCCGGTACCTGCTGCTCACCTCCGAGGAGCGCAAGCAGGTACACACACTGTGCACATAGCCCTCGTGCCGCTCGACCAGCGCATCCGCGTGTTCCGGCAGATGCTGCAGGAGCGGGACGTGTCCGCCTTCAGCACCTGGGAGAAGGAGCTCAAGAAGATCGTGTGCGACTGCCGGTACCTGCTGCTCACCTCCGAGGAGCGCAAGCAGGTACACACACTGTGCACATAGCCCTCGTGCCGCTCGACCAGCGCATCCGCGTGTTCCGGCAGATGCTGCAGGAGCGGGACGTGTCCGCCTTCAGCACCTGGGAGAAGGAGCTCAAGAAGATCGTGTGCGACTGCCGGTACCTGCTGCTCACCTCCGAGGAGCGCAAGCAGGTACACACACTGTGCACATAGCCCTCGTGCCGCTCGACCAGCGCATCCGCGTGTTCCGGCAGATGCTGCAGGAGCGGGACGTGTCCGCCTTCAGCACCTGGGAGAAGGAGCTCAAGAAGATCGTGTGCGACTGCCGGTACCTGCTGCTCACCTCCGAGGAGCGCAAGCAGGTACACACACTGTGCACATAGCCCTCGTGCCGCTCGACCAGCGCATCCGCGTGTTCCGGCAGATGCTGCAGGAGCGGGACGTGTCCGCCTTCAGCACCTGGGAGAAGGAGCTCAAGAAGATCGTGTGCGACTGCCGGTACCTGCTGCTCACCTCCGAGGAGCGCAAGCAGGTACACACACTGTGCACATAGCCCTCGTGCCGCTCGACCAGCGCATCCGCGTGTTCCGGCAGATGCTGCAGGAGCGGGACGTGTCCGCCTTCAGCACCTGGGAGAAGGAGCTCAAGAAGATCGTGTGCGACTGCCGGTACCTGCTGCTCACCTCCGAGGAGCGCAAGCAGGTACACACACTGTGCACATAGCCCTCGTGCCGCTAGACCAGACTGTAAGGAGACGGGAATACTGAAAGAGATAGCACTACTGCATCGCGCTCTAATAGGCGAGTCCACACAAAGCCAGGCAATTTCCGCGCATAAAACGGCCAGTGTGGGTGTCGGTTTTTCGGCATACTGAAAGACGCCTCAGACGTTTGCCGCGCGCCAGTGTAGACGTGTTTGTTTATGGTGCGCGTGATTATTTTGTTCGTACTTACGTTAAAAGTTGTCAAAGCATGATATGTAGGAAAAAAATAATAACGCATGTCGCAAATTGTCGTGTTCTTCATTTCTTCCTCATTTTCTTTTGAATTGCTTTAAATAGCAAAATATAAGAAACTCAGGCCACTGCAGTCATTACGTGCTGCGATATTTTGAACAGCTGACTGAGTGACGCCATCTTGCCGAGCAAATTGGTTCGGTCGAGGCAAAAGTTACACGAGCACGTGGCCGCGCGAGGCCGGGCGTTTGCCTCGCGAGGAAATAGGCTTCTTGCTCTGTGTGGGCCCATTAAAATAAATAATAATTTAAAAAATATACATCATTTGACTTGTTGGCAGGTTTACAACAAGTACGTGCGCGAGCGAGCCGAAGAGGAGCGGAAGGAGAAGAAAAACAAACTACAGCAGAAAAAGAATGCCTTCAAACAGCTGATGGAAGAAGCCAAGCTGCACTCCAAGTTAGTACCATTGTCTACACTGTAACCAAAGATTTCAAAAGTATAGATAGGTTCTTATAATAGGAAGTATTACGGCAATATTCTGCCGCCAGAGTGCAGCGCTAGAACCATTCGTAAACGATAGGGTAACTTACACATACCGAGCCTTCAACTGTTTTTGACAAGTTTTCACAGATAATAAAATATGACATTTATGCATCAAGGCGGTTTGTTTACAAAGGGCCTGTGGCGACAGATATTTTAATTGGTAATATATTAATAAATAATATTTACAGTACATATGGTGCTACTTTACCGCACTAGTGCGAAAATTAGCATATTATGTTACTTTGTCGAATATTAAAAGGGCCATATGTACTGTAAAACGTTGTACGATACATGTGCGAATAGGTAATTCGCAACTCGTGTCGATTTAAAACACTCCCTTCGGTCGTGTTTTAATTTATCGCCACTCGTTTCGAATTTCTTATTTTTCGCACTTGTATCGTAATGTACTATAATGTAACGGTGTTTGAATATAATAATATTCAAACGGCGTTACGGCTCCGCGCGACGCGAGCGCGGTGAAAAAGAGCTTGCCTTATCGCTCGGTTCGCTTCGCCGTAGATCGGCGGCCCGAGTGTGCATTCGTGCGCGCTCGGAAATCCTAGCCGGTCGGCAGATATTCACTCTCGAGGGGACGCATGCGCCCGCGCCGCCCGAGTAACGGTTAATGCTTACTCAACGACTCGCTTGCTTTATATTCGGTTTGCGCTGCGCGCCGAATTGCGCTTATAGTTTAGCTTTTAATATACTCTTTCTTTACGTGCTTTTTAGGGTTCCGTAGTCAACTAGGAACCTTTATAATTTCGCCATGTCCGTCTGTCTGTCTGTCCGAGGCTTCGCTCCGTGGTCGTTAGTGCTAGAAAGCTGAAATTTGGCATGGATATATAAATCAATAAAGCCGACAAAGTCGTACAATAAAATCTAAAAAAATATTTATTACAGTACATATGGGGCTACTTTATAGCACTAGTGCGAGAAGTAGCATATTACGTTACTGTGTCGAACATTTAAAGGGCCATATGTACTGTAAAACGTTGTACGATACATGTGCGAATAGGTAATTCGCAACTCGTGTCGATTTAAAACACTCCCTTCGGTCGTGTTTTAATTTATCGCCACTCGTTTCGAATTTCCTATTTTTCGCACTTGTATCGTAATGTACTATTTTAGGGTACCTCCCCTACACGTAAAGTGGGGGTGAATTTTTTTTTCGCTTCAACCCTAGAGTGTGGCGTATCGTTGGAAAGGTCTTTCAAAACTAATAGGGGTTTTCAAGAAACATTTTTTGATAAAGTGAATATTTTCGGAGATAATCACTCCGAAAGAAAAAAATTGTGTCCCCCCCCCCTCTAACTTTTGAACCATAGGTCTAAAAAATATGAAAAAAATCGTGGAAGTAGAGCTTAAGAAAAAAATTAAATGAAAACTATAGCGGACATGATCAGTTTAGCTGAATTTGAGTTATCGCAAAAAGTTTCCCCTTCGTAGTAAAAAGACTTACTTTAATTAGGTACTGATTATGCAAGGTTTGCGTTACGTCACGCACGATTTTATAATAATACATAAAAAAAAAAATTGTTTTTCACATCCCTAATTTGCGGTATTTCTCTGAGAAAATATTGGCAGCACCGAGCGCGCGTAGCGACAATGACAGACAGACACAGATACTATTAGACAGTATAGAATGTATTAAGAAATGGAACCAAAACCCGTTCATAGATGATAAAATTTCTTGATTCCTTGAAACCACAGTTTAATGATTTATTAAAACAGACAGATTTTTGATTAAAAACTATCTATACTACCACCTGTCTTTCTTTTCTGAATATTAACCTAAAGATTTTTACAAAGCACTTGTTACGTACCGTAAAACCACCCAACTACATAGTTGCAGTATTGGACTATAGTTGGGTAGTTTTACGGTAACGGAATTGAAGGGGGGGGGGGGGTCGAAAAATTAGGAATTTTGCGTTACGTAATTTGTGGACGCCCCCTCGGGAAACGCGAAAATCGAAATTTAGTTATCTATACCTTTATCGCTCGAATATTTAAGAGCAATTCCTAGCTGAGCAACTTTTCAAATCTCGAATTTTTGAAGCTATGTTTCTGTCGCGCTGCGGTGGGCGGGAGCCGGAGCTATCTAAGTGTGAGTGCGCGCACACAGACGCGAGACTCGTGCGCTCGCTGTTCCGTCGACATCGCCCGCGAGCCGGACGGAATTTATTCTGCGCTGCCCGACGCAAGTTGTTTTTGTTGTTACCACATAATATTGTTTTTCATTTTTATATTATACTGTATCTATTACACCCTAATACCAAACACCCTATCACCTGTACTAAATGTATTTTACACCTATGATGATGAAATAATAAATGATTCATTGATATTAATTACCATATAGGTAAAAACTGCAAAAAAGAATGATGTCTCAGCTTCGGTTGTCGTCGTACAGTCAAGTGCAAAAATATGTATCGAAAGAATCGTCTCATAAATATGGTACTACGCTCTTATTACACTGGAATAAGATGCTATGGGACATATTTTTGAGTAAGATGTGTACACCCATATTTTTACACTTGACTGTACCTATCCGTATCAGTAAGTTGGGAGTGATCATGGTGTGTTGTGAAATTTTGTAAGTAGGTATAAATATACCTATGGTTAAACTACAATCTATTTAACTTGTAGTACGATGGGGCTAAACTTGGGCCGCCTTATTGAAGAACGTATCGCAATGACAATCTGGGTAAAGTATGTTGGGATAATGCCGGACAATTTTGGGACCAATTGAGAGAACTCGTGAAAAAATGTTTTTTCGAGATCTCAACACGTGACAGATTCTTGCGTAGCGAATCGTTAAATAATAACCGTAGATTCGGCCTGAATTTTGGTAATCTTCAATATAGAACGGTTTTAGTTTTGTACCTGTGTAAAGATGAGACATACTTTTTTTTAGGGTAACGAGTGTTTTGCCATCAAGGGAGAACATTGGATGGTGAAAAAAAGTTGCTTCTAATGGAAAGAGAATAAGGTATCACAAAGAAATAGGTCCGGTGTCTACCCTTTTGTATCCGATCTTAACCCGGATACAAAAATTGGTAAAACTGTGGCTCTCAAACTTTTATACCTATGTCATAAGGCAATTTGATAAGTAAACAATGTCCTAAGAAACCTCTTATTGTAAGGTTTACCCGAAGTAATAAATAAAAAAAACCACTAAAATAATAGATACGTTGCGTAGTTTTGACAATTTAAGATTTCATGAACTGTACAGGTTTAGGGAAAGTGTAAATGTATTGTTTATTGAATGGAATGTACTGGAAGATATTAAGTACTTAAGTAGGAGGGACAAAAATCAAAATAAAAAATAATCGTGCCCAGTCATTTTTAATGAAGGTCGCCAAAAAAATAAGAATCAAACTTAGAAATCAAAAAGACTAAGTAGTTCTTTAAAAAGGTCAAGGTCACTGAGAGCCCATCTTGAAGTATGGAAAATAATTAAAATTGCGATTTTGTTGGTTTAATTTTGCAATTATGTATAATATATATATATATATATATATATATATATAGTTTATATACAATCTTTTTTTTTATAAAATGTAAGGATCGTATGTAAAGAGTAAAGTAAATATATAGGAAAAGAGAGCCCTCTTGAAGCATTTTAAGGAAACTAATTTCGAAGCCCTATCTTTATTTTGTATCCGAAACTAGCAATGTATGTATGCGTGCACATCTACATATGCATCCGTATGTGTAGGTACTTTATTGCGAAAAATTGCTCATTTGCTATCTAATTTACTCGTTTTTGTTATTTTCAACATGTATCATCATCCCTATACAATATAAATACTCTTTATTGCACACCTCAATAAAAGAAAACAGTACAAATAAAACATACACATAAGCACAGGTAAACAACATGCGGTCTTATCGCTAAAAGGCAACCTTTGGGTTGCGGAAATTAAAAAAATTACATTGTCAGTAACCGTCGCGCTGGTAGTGGTACTGGATAAAAATAATGGTCCGAAAGTGTGATCAAGAAAACAATAAATGTGATAATTAAGGTCAGTAGGTAAATTGAAGAAAATTTAAAGTTTGATAATCACAGCTGTTTTTTAAATAGGTAAAGATCTGATTGTTTCTGGTCCGATCTTTACCTGGAAGGGTCAAGATCGGATATCGGATCGGTCTACAGCAGTGCTAGGTCTGTTAACACAATTACAAAAACAAACACAGTTTCATCACAATACGCAAAATAAATTACAGAGCGAAGATCGGATAGAAGGAAGAATTCGCGAAATTTACCTTGCTCTCTGTGATTGCACATAGCACAAGCCCGACTCCCTGAGCGACGCGGGGACACTGACAGCCGAGGCGCAATGAAATGGCGTCTTACACAATGTTGCCAACATTAAAAAATAAAGCCAAATTAGGGGGAAATGAATGTCCTACGTTCTTCACCCGCATCCGGTATTTACCCAACATACCTTAATCGTTGAACCGCCGCATTTCAAAATGGCCCTTATTTTGATATCGGCTAGCCGTAATGTAATACGGCGGATTATACAATACGACTGCGATACTTATACATAAATCCCCTCGTCAATGTAATTTTATTAAATTTGCTATCTAGTGGCAAACATCAAAGTAGTTATCTTTTACTTGTGACGCACAAGTGTAAGCAATGTAAAATACTATATTTCTAAAAAAATGCCTACTACGTAATAAAAGAAAATGTGATTATTAAATTATAATACGAAAGGTGGTCAAATCGCAAAATGCTGTCGTTTTATTTAAAATAATGAAATAATTAGACCAGTTCCGAAAGTACCGAGAAATCCCGGTTCTTTAAAACAGTACCGGTTCTGCAATCCCTAATAAGGATGTTATGCCCATCACTATTCCTTCTGTGTACGTATATTTAGAAACTGTCTCCGCCTCCAATTCGTGCGATAAGGACAACTGCAGCTCGGACCGAAATTCACTCGCAAAAAACTCAAAAATCGAGGTTTCGCTCTCGACTGTTTCCTCCTCCAAAACGCAACTAATCATTATGAAATTTTGGAAATTGCAAGAGGAAGAAATAATCTATGCCGCTATGTTTTGATTTTTTGGATATTTTTTGTCATATTTGTATACTGTGCCTTTTTTTACAGCCAATTCAATTTAGCCGTTTTTGCGATTTTCGAGGCGCTGTATCTTTCTTCAAAATAAAATAATCCAAAAAAGCAAAACATAGCGGCACAGATATTGATGATATTGATCTTATTTGAAAAAATCACTGCTCTAGGTTAAAAATCCAGGGAGGAATCAGTCGAGAGCGTTTGTATGGAAAAATCGCAACTAGGAATTCCTCTTAAGCTTTTAAACAATAAGTTAGGCTGATGTTACTTAGTGATGTGATACGACTTTACAAACTTTGAACTGTATAATACAGGACACTGTTATCACTGATATCTACATGTATGTATTATGTGTGTATGTATATGTTATTTTATCTATTTTTGTTCAATCTCTCTGCTTAGCCTTAAGGTTGACTGGTAGAGAATGCCTCGTGGCATTAATTAATTTATTTAGAACACAAACAGTCACATATACAAATGGATTTGAAGTACAATGTAGAGTACTTAACATACTTAAGAATCATAGACCTGGAGGTACATTATTAAGTACATAATGTTAACATACATACTAACAGCATAAAGAAAATGAAATCATGAAATCATGAGCCATACTTAAATTCTATTTACTAGTCTTCAGAGGAGAAAAAAAATACAATAAGTAGTAATACAGTAACCAGGTTTAAGTCCGCCTTTTGCACTATAAGATTGTTTTTCTTTTTTTTTTTTTTTTTAGAAACCAAACAGTCGTATAAACATATCAACAATGCAATACAAACGATGTACCACAACAAAAACACCTGGAGGTTCATAAATTATAAATTATGTTAACTGAAATAAATATAGTTATATAGCTAATGCAAATTTTTGAATCCGATAGAAAAAATAACTGATATCTGTACTTATATATTAAAACAACTTACGTTTAACTATATTTTTTAGACTAGCCAACGAATTTTGAAAACAATCTACTTCGAATAGATTTTTATTATAGTAACTAGGAACTCGTCTGAAAAAGGTATGCCTGGAATAGTTTTTGACCGAAAAACTAATGTGAAACAGCGTTCGAGGGCGTAAGGGGTTTGTGCAATAAAGATTAAATAAATAAATAAATATCCTCCATAAAAAAAGAAATGTTCCCACAGATCGTCGTTCAACGAGTTCTCGAGCAAGCACGGGCGCGACGAGCGCTTCAAGGGCATCGACAAGCCGCGCGACCGCGTCACGTACTTCAACGAGCACGTCGCCGAGCTGCGCAAGCGCGAGAAGGACGACAAGGAGCGCAAGCGCGAACAGGTGAGCGGGACGGCATGCTCGCCGCGGTGCCGTGACCAGGATATCACTTACGTCACTCATTTCATTACTTCACTCAATATTATGAGACAATCTCACGCAAATCAAATCAGAATTAAAAATCGTTTTTCGACACGTCAACTGTAATGGTTGAATTGAGTTTTCTTATACCAAACTATAAAAAAAAAATCTGCTCCATAGATTGTGAGTTACAAGACACTTATAAAAGTATATTAGTAAACTATCTTATATTAACAGGTTTCAAAAAGTACCTATTTCTGAGGTCGTATTACATGAAGCTGGGTATATCGGCGGAGAATATCCGAATTCCACCTCTCCGCTATCATTCGCAGGATGCTATTTATGATTGCGTATTTTTCGATGGGCTTCCACTCGACTATAAGATTCCTTTCGATATGATGTAGTCAATTTTTTTTTTTTTTTTACCAGTAACGTGCCACCGCGCTCCTATAGAAAATAATAAACGGGCGCAGGGTGTGGGGCGGGAGTCGCGCGTTTATGTCTACATTTTTGTTGAGATACCAATTTTCATTCATTATTTAGTAGTAAAAAAAAAGTATTATTTTAGATGGCTCGTAGATAAAGTATTGTATGCAATAGTGATATTTTCCAGCGTTTCAATCTCGTACCTTACTTAGGCAACTCATCGTTGCCTAAACACGGTGCTCGACTGAAAAGCTCTCTATTGTATAAAATACTATTACTATTAGTGGCTCTGAGTAGACCTCGCGTTAAGCTTTAATTATTTAATCATAGAATCTGGTGAAGCGCTGGTGGCCTAGCGGTAAGACCGTGCGACTTGCAATACGGAGGTCGCGGGCTCAAACCCCGGCTCGTACCAATGAGTTTTTCGGAACTTATGTACGAAATATCAGTTGCTTTTCGGTGACGGAAAACATTGTGAGGAAACCGGACTAATCCCAACAAGGCCTAGTTTACCCTCTGGGTTGGAAAGTCAGATGGCAGTCGCTTTCGTAAAATCTAGTGCCTACGCCAAATCTGGGATTAGTTGTCAAGCGGACCCCGGGCTCCCATGAGCCGTGGCAAAATGCCGGGACAACGCGAGGAAGAAGAAGAGAATCTGGTCACAAAAATTCACGAGAATCGGTTGAGAATTGCGGCCTGCAGAGGAGAACATCTGGACATAATTTGATTTGAAAATTTAACACATATGAGTGAAAGAATAAGGATCAAAGTCGAATGGCGTTTTAAAAGTTTTAATAATGTGTCGACAGATGGCAGTAAATTTACTGTAGCTATAGTTTTCTTTGACAATCCACCTCCATTTCAAAAAATTTTTATACTACGTCGGTGGCAAACAAGCATACGGCCCGCCTGATGGTAAGCAGCCTCCGTAGCCTATGTACGCCTGCAACTCCAGAGGAGTTACATGCGCGTTGCCGACCCTAAACCCGCCCCCCCTCGTTGAGCTCTGGCGACCTTACTCACCGGCAAGAACACAACACTATGAGTAGGGTCTAGTGTTATTTGGCTGCGGTCTTCTGTAAGGTGGAGGTACTTCCCCAGTTGGGCTCTGCTCTAGATCTGGAATGACATCCACTGGCTGTGCCCTACCACACAAAGCGAGATGACATTCACAATGCCCATACCTCTCTTTTGGACGTAGTTTAAGGACGTACCCGGGTCCAAATTCTGTTTGGTATTAGGTATGTTTGGATTTGCTGATGTGTTTTCATGTTAATTAATGAATGAGTGATGTAACTTTTATTCGTGGTTGAAATATCAATGGTAGTGTGATATTGTACTGACAGGCTGAATAGACAAGATTTTTTTTTATTACTATATTTTATGACACTTAGTGAAAAAAGACGGAAATGAAGAGCTGTTTCAAACAAATAATAAAGAAAAGCGTATAACTAATTTCGTAGAACATAGTGTATGTATGTATATTTTTTGGAAAATCTACAACCCGAACTTACAAAGTACATTTGATTTGATATGTATGGAAATGTTATACTAGCTATTAAATATTTATAATTATCTACTTATGAATATAAAAAAAGAATGTCTATATACCTTTAACTTTATCACACTGTCCATATGATAGAAAAAACATATGCAGATTAATCGCTTTCTAATGAACGTGTAATTTGCTTCAAGATTATCTAAAGTGATTTGACAGTTTTTTGAGATTTTTGCAAAAATCAATCACAAATTTGAATCAACAGAGGCAATGCTTACAAATCATAGATTAGTTCTAAAAGGGCAGTTTTTGACATATAACATATACTTGTACATAACCCAGTAAATGAAGATTCAAGAAGCGAAGTAAATGCAAAGCTTATGTACTAATCACATACTGAAAGTCTAAGAAGATAATTTAGAAGTCATGTTTTGATATTTGGGAATTGTTATTAATAATTTGTAAATGAAAATTGCGTAAAGGCAAAAATAGATAACAGATCCCTCTTAGAAGCGGAAAGCGGAAAATTAACTAAGAATTTCTCATCAAAGT
Source organism: Cydia pomonella (assembly GCF_033807575.1). NCBI lineage: Eukaryota > Metazoa > Arthropoda > Insecta > Lepidoptera > Tortricidae > Cydia > Cydia pomonella. Next base: position 1,153,221 of record NC_084727.1, read on the forward strand.
CAATAATTTTTAAATGATTACATAGTGCTACAGCAAACTTAAATGATACGTTCTAGACAAATAATTATATGAGAAGCTACTGCAATTGAAGTCAAAAGCTGTAAATACTAATATTTTATATATATTTTTACAAATTGCCGATATTATTTGACTGCCAAGAAGCTTACAATATTGAAAAGTGTAAAGATTATAATGGGTTCGAATCCCGTGATGCCTTTTTGTTGACATTGCCTCGTTACTAATTTAATGCATTCTAATACAATCTTTGATATTTTCAGCTACTTACCGGGTTCGATCCCCGGTGGAAAATCAATGGTTTGAATAGACAAATATCAATACAAAGAGATTAAATAATAATACATTAATTTACGTATCAATAAACATGAAGATTTGTTTAAAAGAGATCCGGGTTCGAATCCCGCTCAAAATTGCAAGCGAATGTACCTTCAATGCTCTGCGATTTTTATCATTTCTATCCTTCATATATTTGTCATTGGAATAAATGAAAATTTGCACATTATCTCTGATACAGTTTTTATTAAACACAATTTATAATTATTTTTTTTTGTAAAACTGTATCAAAGACCTTTAACGTGTAACGCGACTAGAACCATTATATGAAGTGTTTGGCCAGCGACATCTAGCGGCTCACTGACTGACTGTAGCGGCGTGTTGTAGCGGGCGGCCGGCTGGGCGGCGGCGGCGGCGGCTGTGATCACTTGACGATTGTAGTTATAGGTATGATTCACTTATATACAGTCTCGAGCAATCGCCAATGCGGCAAAGCAGAGACATCCTTAGCCAACATATCATCAGAAGTCCTATTGAATCAAACTAATAAAGACCAGGTAACCTTCCCGGGTGAGCGAAACGAGGCGCAGTGAAACAATATTACGTCTACGACCGTCTTGGAAAGGGAAAAATGGAGCGTGTACGTTCAGTTTGTAGCTGGCCCCGAACGGCTAATCTATTGTATATTGTAAGTAAAACCGCACGTGCTACTACACTCAACGCCACGTGGGCCGCTGGCGGTCCAAGTTTTCGGGTACAGCAGGCCACTATGACTTTTGAGTAAGTACCGTTAAAAAAAATCGTTTCTTTTATGGCACTGAGAGTGTTAACCGGTTATTGAATTACAACTCCTATGGAAATTGCAATAAGATTCAAAATGGAAAATTAATTTGTGATTTCTTGTGTGGTCCGTCTACGGTTACCGAGTGCAGACGAGTCGAACGCTACAGAACCAGTCGTATATGTGTCCTCGAGATGCGTAACAAAGGCGCGTTTTTTAAGCGTTGGACTAGCCCGCGCTCAGGTGCCAATTAGGATTATACTACCTTTGCAAGTAGTGGCACGTGCGGTTTTACTTACAATATACAAAGTATTAGCCGTTCGGGGCCAGCTACAAATCGAACGACTATACCATAGACTAATAAAAATTGGCCGTTTATAGCCATGTTCCACACTTTCAAATCAGTACAGACTTAGCTAAGATGAACTCTAAAAGGCAAAACTGTTATATTGCCAATAATATGAAATGTTGTCACATCGATTCGTTTCCCTAAACCATGGTATACAATATCTGGCTTCCCGAATTATATTTGACGAGTTATTGTTGAAAACACTACATACTATGTTTTGATGCAGAAATAAAGTAATACTAGGTTGTAGCTGCATTGAATTACCTAGATGCTTTAGAACATAGGTCCCATGAGACAGCCAATCTATTAATCTATTCAATAAGTGGTCTTAGTTGAGGCGATCAATTCGTAAATAATATACAGTGATGCAAGTTGACGATATACTTTCTGTCAACAGCCAAGATGTTACCATAATCGTCAAATGGTCACACCGATACTTCTCAAAAATATATAAGGTTAGACATTATTTTAAGCTGATCAAAATTATAACTAGAAAATCTCTCAAATAACTTTAAGAAAGGCCTCGCTTACCGCGTGGTGAGTGTATATTATTATATAGAGTTAAAAATCTTACGAATCCCCTATGCATGCAACCTATGTAAGGCGATGTTGCTAATATTACAAAAAAAAAAAACCATTTTAGTAGAATTCAACTCAGCGGTGATGGATTAGAAAGAAATAAATGTAAATATACAAATAAGTGCCGAAGTAAATTTAAATTATTGGCAGAAAAGTCAGTTATTTTTTTACTAATTATTTTCTTTTACAGGTTTTTTGTTTTGGTTTTTTTGTTGGCTGAGAATTTTTAATAGTCTGTAAAGACATAGAAATATAACTAAATATTTTAATTTATAAATATATAATTAAGATATCGGTTGTTTCGCCTTGACGAAGTATATTAAACATTCTCGGTAAGCTCGTAAAAATAATAGAGATAAAGTATTCAGAAAGAGATATAAGATGGAATTATAAAGAATTAAATATTAAAGTCATTGCAAATTCAAAGATAAACTATGTCAGTTAAAATTCAGAATCATTAATTGAAATGGAATGGAATTGTAAATAGCGAGTATACTAATTTTACGGATATGTGCTGAAAATCATTACTTTCATGCTTAGAAACTGTTTTATCTTAAATAATAACATGGAAATCGTACCAAAAAAGGGGTGTTGCCTTACATGAAATGAGGTAGTTCTGTTTTATATATATATTGGTAGTGACGAAATAGTAATGACAAATCCAAGTTTTCCACCTCGTAAGCCCTTCGGATCATTGTGTGTATAATATACAGTACAAATATCAAATATCAAACATTTATTCAGCAAATAGGCCACAGGGGCACTTTTACATGTCCATTTTTACAAACAATAAAAAAAAAAAAACAATTACAAATATGGAATCGATGAAATAATAAATACTTTATTAGAGATGTATACTGTCTCTAAATGTCAAATTACACAAAAAAACTATAATAAAATAAAACATAAAATACTAAAATTCTTTAGAGATGTATAAGTCTCTAAGTGTCAGAGATAAATTATAAAAAAAGATATACAGTGAGGGAAATTGTTATAACTCGTATCTCTTATCTTTGATGGACCACGGTTGTCCTCTGAATCCACAGCACTTCTTGTGCACCCAGCGTGTGTGGTAGCATTTCTTCGTCAACCTCATCAGGCAGATCGAAATCTTCATCGGATGGTGGATCATCAACAGTGATCGGAACTATGTAATAGTAATATTCTTTATTTGCTTAAAATATGGTACAATGAGATGGCAAGGATAACATACATCAGTACAAAAACATATTTTGCTAGTTTAGCATGCAAATGTACACTTAACTTAATAACTATCTAACTTATACTTAATATTACGTATCTAACATGCAAAACAGGTCATCTGTAGTATAAAACATCTTTGTTTTCAGCCAACGATAAAGTTGTGCTTTAAATGAATTAAGAGGGAGATCCTTAACATTATCTGGAAGAGCATTAAATATTCGTATACACATATAATAACTACTTTTCATGAAAAGGGCACTACTGGGAACAAAATCAATTACAAGTCAGTTCGGGTTTCTTGTGTTTCTATAATATACATCTTTAGCTTTTTTGAAAAGATACGGGCATTTTTTTACAAAAACAGCTGCTTCAAAAATATACATACATGGTAATGTCAAAATTTCATACTTTGCAAATAGTGGTCTACATGATTCCCGTTGAAGTATCCCACACATTGCCCTTAAGCACTTTTTTTGTGCTATATGGGAGTAAAACTTTAACAAAACTTGTTAAGCGGACATAAAATAGTGCATACAGCCCTAAAAATATTCATGTCCATACGGATAGGAATAGTATAGTGCTTACAGCCATAAAAATATTTACATTCATAGATATTCGAATATTTTTAAGACTATAAGCATTCTTTTTACGTCCGCTTGATAAGTTTTGTTAAAGTTTTACTCCCATAGTTCCGATCTTTTAATTATTTATATAAGAATTCAAGCCTTGGCGACCCTCTACATCTCTAAGGATAATTTAATATCTTTTTTATATTTTATCTCTGACACTTAGAGACTTATACATCTCTAAAGAATTTTAGTATTTTATGGTTTTATTTTTTTATCATAGTTTTTCTTGTGTAATTTGACATTTAGAGACAGTATACATCTCTAATAAAGTATATATTATTTCATAGATTCGATATTTGTAATTGTTTTTTTTTTTTAATTTATTGTTTGTAAAAATGGACATGTAAAAGTGCCCCTGTGGCCTATTTGCTGAATAAATGTTTGATATTTGATCACTGATCATCAATGAATGGTTTTTCAATGTCGGCACACATCTTCGGTCTGGTATATTCTCGCAGGATTGAACATTGCTGTAGTTGCAAACAGCTGAGCATTTGAGTGCTGCTTTCCTGCAACCACAAGTGCTGGCACAACCGTTTCTGCGGTTGCAGTTAGTTCAAAATTTTGCATACCTGTGAGAAGCCGTATTTCAGAAACTATTCGGCCTACTATGACTAATTGCAAATTTCAACTTGAAAGTGTGCATAGTTACTTTTGCCGTAACTCCGGTTCTCGGTGGAGAAAAATTACAAAGTGTGAAAAAAATTCTAAAATTAAATGGATTTTCATGTATTTTACAATGATCCCAAGGGCTTTCGAGGTGGAAAACTTGGATTTATTACCATTTCATCACTACCAACATATTAAAAAAACAGTACTGCCTCATTTGATGTAAGGTATAATGTACCGATTCCATGGACTAAAAATCTTTGCCAGCGTTCATTTCTTATTGTTCCTGTAAACTTCCTTAATTTTTTTACGTGAAGGTCTAATCGGATATATATTTGATTTGCGACTTATTTACATTTTCTTTACCAGCAGTTGAATAGGAAGCATAACTGCAATGTTCTGCCGCCAGAGAGCAGCACTATCACATATTCTAAACCATAGAGTAACTTATACCAAAGAGAATTTGTAATAGAGAAAGAAAATAAAGAAAACTTTGTAGCCACGTAAATTTACTGCCATCTTTCGACACATGATTACAACTTTTAGAACGCCATTTGACTTTGATCCTTATTCTTTCACTGATATGTGTTAAATTTGTTATATCAAAAAGTGGTGCCATCACTCGAGACGATGTGGCTATATCTTTGGCCTTTGATCTATTAGATGGCGCCACTTTTTGATGTTTAACAAATTTGATTCTTAAGATGTATGGCTTATAAAATAAATAAGATTAAAAAAAAAAAAAAAAAATTTGACACATATCACTGAATGAATAAGGTCAAAGTCAAATAGCGTTCTAAAAGTTTTAATAATGTGTCGAAAGATGGCAGTAAATTTGCTCTGACTACAAAAGTTTTCTTTGACAATCCACCTCTATTTCACATTCTCTTTGCTTATACATACTATGCCTTAAACAGTTTTTTGTCAAAAGTTTTCACTATAATATTGATGCATCGAGGCGGTTTGTTTACAGTGAGTCTACCGCGACACGCGAAAATCGAAATTTGGTTATCTACCTCTTTATCGCTCGAATATGCAAGAGTGATAGAGGCAGATAACAGTAATAGTTAGGGAGGCGAATAGGGGAATTTTCGGTAATACTCGAGCGTGGCAGTTTAAGATATGAGAGATACCTTAGACCTAATAGAATAACCTTGTAAAGTATTTAGCTCTATATGTAGTGACGCGCGCCTAGGATAGACGATCAGATTAGTAAAAAAAAATTGACAGTCTGAAATACTCGAGCGCGTCAGATTAAGATATTGGGGGTTGATTTTAGTGTTTTAAGACTAAATTTAACTAATCTGACGATAAGTCCTTGACGCCGCCGAGTTATAGGGTCGCGAACTTGTAAAAAAAAAACGTTAATCCGGCATTCTCGAGCGCGATTTTTTTATTTTTTATTTTGAAGAATATAATCTAAAACTTACTAAAAACAAAATCTGCCGGTTTCCGCATGACCGGAAGTGTGGAGGAGCCATTTCGTCTTCCGAAAAACGCGTTGCGGCATATAAGTCGCGAACGATACATTTTACAAAAAAAAAAAAGTTTAAATAAACAGAAAAGGTAATTTTATTTTACACAAAAAAGGTCTCTTTACATTTTGTCCAAAGTTAAAACTTTTTGACTTGAAGCATCATAAAAACTCAAACTCCCGGTTTTTAGGGTTCCGTAGCCAAATGGCAAAAAACGGAATCCTTATAGATTCGTCATGTCCGTCTGTCTGTCCGATTATGTCACAGCCACTTTTTTCCGAAACTATAAGAGCTATACTGTTCAAACTTGGTAAGTAGATGTATTCTATGAACCGCATTAAGATGTTTACACAAAAATAGAAAAAAAAAAACAATAAATTTTGGGGGTTCCCCATACTTAGAACAGAAACTAAAAAAAACTTTTTTCATCAAACCCATACGTGTGGGGTATCTATGGATAGGTCTTTAAAAATGATATTGAGGTTTCTAATATCATTTTTTTCTAAACTGAATAGTTTGCGCGAGAGACACTTCCAAAGTGGAAAAATGTGTGTCCCCCCCCCCCCCCCCCCCCGTCCCGTAACTTCTAAAATAACAGAATGAAAAATCAAAAAAAAATATATGATATACATTACCACGCAAACTTCCACCGAGGTTTGAACGAGATCTAGTAAATAGTTTTTTTAATAAGTCATAAAATAAAAATAATTTGTTTTTCATCAAACCCATACGTGTGGGGTATCTACGGATAGGTCATCAAAAAACCTATCATTTTTTTCTAAACTGAATAGTTTGCGCGAGAGACACTTCCAAAGTGGTAAAATGTGTGTCCAAAGTGGTAATTGTTGAACGAGAGCTAGTAAGTAGATTTTTTTTTAATACGTCATAAATGGTACGGAACCCTTCATGCGCGAGTCCGACTCGCACTTGGCCGCTTTTTGAGTATATCTCGAAAACTGAGGGTGTTAATAAAAATTGATATGAAATAACGATGATTAAATTATGTTACTTTTATTATATCTCAAAATTTTTTAAAGGAAAAAAAAGAAACCAAGACACCTTTTTCGGTCAGATTAAGAGAACCCACCAACATTTTTGTCAGATTAAGAAAATATGCTTTCAGGATACCGAGATAAACCTCCCCTATGAAAATCTGACGCGCTCGAGTATTTCAAAACTACTTTTTTTTTTTGCATTTTCAAAAATTCATCGTAACTTATCGTCACGCCGAAATCGTCAGTTTTTTTAAAGGGAGCTTCCTTGGGGCCTACTTAACACCCCTTCCGAAAATCTGACGCGCTCGAGTAAATTTTTTTATTTTACATTTTTGACTACTTTATATTCCTACCCCCACCACAAAAACCGGCAGATTAGTATACCGTTGTTATCAGAGGCACTTGGGGCATACGTAGTATGAATATCTGACGCGCTCGAGAATGCCCAAGTAACTGTTTTTTTTAACATTTTTCAAAAACCGTACACGCCAAACCCACCGCTAAAATGGTTTTTACCATACGAGCTTTTCTTTTCGAAATTATTTTATCTTTCGATTTTGATAGGTCTCGACGGCGCCGTTGAATTACGCCATTTAGCTACCTCGCCTCCCTAACTATAATATACGGTTGGCCATCAGTATGTGCTAGAGGATTTACAGTCTCGTCTAAAAATATCGATACGGTCAAAGCAGGGATCGGAAACCGGTATTTTTTGTATGGGAACGGAAACGGTATTTTTTTGTTATTTGTTAATTATTTCATTCCTAATCGGGCAATCTAATAATACGAAGTCGTTATCTAAAAACACAACTGAGTCCTACATTTTGAGTATAAAATAAACCGAAATATACGGTTATTTCGATGTTTTTGCAAAAAACCGGTTCCGATCCCCGGGTCAAAGTGCCAAATGTATACACTACTCTAATGAGTCATAAGTCATAAGTTATTTATTAGTAAAACCAATTTACACGTTACCTTTGCGCCGGAGACAACTCGGGGGGGGGGGGGGGGGTCTTTTTTAGTAGACTTAAAAATTATTCGCAACTTGTGTCGATTTAAACCACTCCCTTCGGTCGTATTTACGTAATACATTTGATTGTTGACGTAATTATTGATATTAGTGTCAAACTGTATGTTACTTTTTCTTTGTCTCTTGTCAATTTTCTTTCTCTCTTGTTATTTGTTGTGTCACAAAGCATGTAAGTTGTGGTTGAATAAAGATTTTATCTATCTATCTATCTATCTATTTTAATGTATCCCCACTCGTTGCGAATTTCCTTTTTTTCTGCATTTACACGTTATAATCGTTATATAACATATATGCGTACGTCGTAAAAATAATACAAATCAAAATCAAAGACATTTATATTAATAATATAAAAATACATCGGACATCCAGGCGTGGGGAGCGAATGCACCCGTTCGTGGTAAACATTCTATTTATATTAATAATATAAAAATACATCGGACATCCAGGCGTGGGGAGCGAATGCACCCGTTCGTGGTAAACATTCCATTTATATTAATAATATAAAAATACATCGGACATCCAGGCGTGGGGAGCGAATGCACCCGTTCGTGGTAAACATTCCATTTATATTAATAATATAAAAATACATCGGACATCCAGGCGTGGGGAGCGAATGCACCCGTTCGTGGTAAACATTCCATTTGTTCGCACTAAACTTTTTGCCTCCTCTTTTTTGGTACGGACGGCTAAAGCATGGAATGCGCTCCGGCCATCTGTATTCCCTGATAAATATGACCTCGGTCTCTTTAAAGCAAGAGTGAATAGGCTACTACTGGACCGGTGAGCTCCATCTTAGGCCCTGTCTTCACTTTCCATCAGGTGTGACTAGAGCCAATCACCGATCAGGTTTAGAAAAATAAATAAATAAATCAATACACATTACTTAACATCCTTTTCGCGGAAATTTAAGTAGTAAGTTTGACGACCGGTTTGGCCTAGTGGGTAGTGACCCTGCCTACGAAGCTGATGGTCCCGGGTTCAAATCCTGGTAAGGGCATTTGTTCGTGTGATGAGCATGGATATTTGTTCCTGAGTCATGGGTGTTTTCTATGTATTTAAGTATTTATAAATATTTATATATTATTAAATATTATAGGACATTATTACGCAAATTGACCAAGTCCCACAGTAAGCTCAATAAGGCTTGTGTTGAGGGTACTTAGACAACGATATATATAATATACACAGTGGGCGAATTAAATCCGACAGATTTCAAAGGTGTATTCTTGACCGCATTTAGAGACTAAAATGTCATACAATGTTTTCTGAAATCGGTCTTGTTTTAGAGATAATGACAATTTCTGTGAAAATTTGTTTCTTTTATAACTTAGTCAGAAACGCCTTTTTAGCTGTGACGCTGCCACTATGTGACTTGGTTTAGACATACCTACTGACAGATATTAAAGTTTTAAAGTAAACTCGCAATTTTCGTCTGTAAATAAAAAAAAAACTTTACTTATTCGTTGTAATGGTTTTTTTTTCACCAAGGTGTAAAAATAAATAACGTGTCGTGTGCAGAAAACGCAAAAGGAATTTTTTTTTTGTTCGGCAAAAAAAAAATTTTTTTTGGCGAATTTGGCCAAAACTCATACAACATTTTTTGCTCCTTATGACGTCAGGAATGCGTGGTTAAAATCTGTCGGGTTTAATTGGCCCACGGTGTATAAATATTTATAAATACTTAAATACATAGAAAACACCCATGACTCAGGAAATGCAAGAAATGGCTGTACGCTGCATTACATTCTGCGTTCAATTATGATCTATCAGTTTAATAAATAGTGTTATCACTCAATTGAAAACACACGGTGTTTTATTAAACTCCGGTTACCATTTTTAGTCATTTAAGGGAACTGAAAGGCGCACATTGAGTGTCAGGGACCCGCTCGGCGGTCTGTTCGTAGTCGCTTTCCTCTACAAAGCGGGAAAACGCTGGGATCGGCTACGAAAACGTTGGCAGTGAATGCGTCAATTTTTTTTCTCGTTAGAAGTACCTTATTAATAGCCAGAGGCGGGAATTCTCGAGGAATTTTTGAACTGTTATAGCGACTTCTCATTTATCTATAGACTACCGATACACATACATCGATACAAAATGGTACAGTCAGCGTCAAGTACTTAGTAGCAGTCAAAGTGGCCAAATAGTTCGGTACACCATACTAAATATATGGTGTACCGTACTATTTGGCTAATTTGGTTGCTACAAAGTATTTGACGCTGACTGTACATAACATACTAAAGATTTAAATTAGAGGTAAACAACAGGCGGTCTTATTGCTAAAGAACGATTTATTCCAGAAAACTTTTGAGTAGTTGAAAGTGTGATATAGAGATACGCAATAAAAACAATGAAATGTGAATAGTTAATAATTTCACATTTAATTAGTTCAGTTCAGTGTTTTTTTTTTTTCAATTGCATTTTCATAATCTGCCCAGGAAACCCCCACCTAGCAAATTTCATCGAAATCGTTAGAGTCATTTCCGAGATCCCCGATATATATAAACCAGAATTGCTCGTTTAAAGTTATAAGATAGATCATAATTGAATGCATTATGTTATGTTTTCTGACATTTTTTAGGGTCTCTTTTTCACCGTCTATTTTATGCAACGCAAAATCATACTTTTTTTGATGCAGGACACGGTGAATAAAGAGCCTTAGTTCGCTTGGCTTATTTCGTAATGATTTTACATTTTATATCAAATAAAATATGAAATATCCGTAAGGTTAGTATTAAGTCAAGTAAAGTCAGACTTAGTCAAAGATTGTTAGGTATATAGGGTGTGATGGAAGTACATGTATTATTTTTACCCCTAAAAAAGTATCTAGGCTATTAATAACAATAAAATGCTAATCTGTATAAAATAAAGACTTTTTTTATACTACGTCGGTGGCAAACAAGCATCATCAATACGATAACATTTGAAGAGTTCCCTCGATTTTTCCAAATACCCATCGTCAGACCTCGACTTGGTGCCAACGGGACCATCTCGGGGTTATACCCTTTCGATTCAAAAAAAAAAATTGAAAATCGGTTCACGATTCTCGGGAGATATCGAGTAACATACATACGAAAAAGATTTTGACCCATTTTCGTGGCCGAATACAATAATAATAAATTTGTGTAAATGTACATACCGACAGGTCAGGCATTAAAAATAAAAACCGTACAAATACGAGTCGGACTCGCTCACCGAGGGTTCCGTTAAAATTTAACTTATTTTTCTTTTTTTTTACATATTTATAGTTTTCAGATTTTTCTCTGTACTTGTAGGGTAAGACGATATTTCTTGCCAAATTTCATAGTTCTAGGTCAACGGGAAATACCCTATAAATTTCGATTCCCTTGAAAGTGTCGAAATATACAATTTTCGCGGCGTAAACGGCCGTACCTTTTTTTTTACGTTAACTTGGAAGTTTAATTTTTTCACAGCTTCAGAGGGACTGTTGAGTTGAGTACATGGTTTTCATTTCAACTCGCTATCTTCACGCGTTCCCGAGATAAAGGGTCTTTACAGACAGACGGACGGACAACAAAGTGATCCTATAAGAGCCCTTTTTTTTTTGAGGAACGGAACCCTAAAAAAACTTGTCAGTTAAATGTTATAAGCCCAAATAGTGAATTTATGCATTGTGGCGACCAGGGGCGGGGCAAGACCAAAATTTTATGTGGGCAACGTACATTTAGCGAAGACCTTTGGTGTCGCAAGAAATAATGAACATTTTTACATTGTGTCCGAGATATACTGAATTGAGGCACGAGGCCGTACACGGTGGCCCACGTCGCCCACGCCGCCTCTGAGCGACCCCATAAAAAATAAAATAGGCCACAAAAAGAGGGGAGAGACTGTAACTAAATAAAAGTATAACTAGTAGTTCCAGTATATTAATTTGCTTTACTGACATTAACCTTTTGAACGCCAAGAACACCTAAAGTCGTTGTTACTAGTCGTGCCCACAGCGCCAAGGAAAACTATAGGTGTTATGACGGACGCTGTCATAGTAACCTTCACACTTTTGAGTAAGGTTTACACTAGCTCCCTTGCGCCCGGGAACTTGGCGTTTGAGTGATGTGTTTATGATATAAAGCGTTCAAAGGGTTAAATGCATAGATCTATAGGTAATTGTCATTAATATTTTAGAAATTTTAGGGGTAATCATTTAAAATTACACGTAGTTACAATCTTGACTATCTTTAATTTTTTCTTCATGTGAATTCTAACATGTCTTCATAGTGAAAGAATTAAAATAAATAACCCGACTGTGACCTAGTTTTTTAACACCATTAATAATGATTTAAATGTTGCCTACGATATTTCTTCATCAAAACCGATATATTAAGATCACAAACAAAATTCATTGTTTTGTATAAATAGTTCCCACAAAAAAACAAATAATGTAGACTTTGTAATTAGTTTTGGCACCCTTAACGTATGCCAGACTAATGTAGGTGTCTTGTTAATCTGGCTAGGCTAAGCGATTTATGAATAAAATAGTTTTTTTTATACCACGTGCCAAACAAGCATACGGCCCGCCGTATATAGACGCCTGCAACACCAGAAATATTACATACGCGTTGCCAACCTTTTAAATATCTGTACATTCCTTTTTTGCTTCCGCTTTTGGCCGGAGCCTCCGCGGAAGGAAGTTCCTCTTAAACCGCACAGTACGCGACCATTTATGTTCTAGGGTGTGGGGATGAACACCCTGCCGACGGCGAGCGGTGCGGTGATAGAAAGCTTATGCTCAGTAATGGTTTCTTTATTTCCTTACATGGCGCAGTCGGTAGGATATTATCTTTACTAATAAGTCAAGATTAAAAACATTAGATAGAAATGTAAATATCATACAATACTAAATACGTTTACTTCCACACAATCATCTAATCATTTTTTTTTTTCAGGAACTAATGCAATAATCTTTCTCTCCACAGCATCTAATGTATCTTTTTCAGCGTCTAATCACTTTCCTTTTCAGGGCGAAATCGATGCGTACTAGAAGTAAGAGCTGGTAGCGGCGCGCTAGTGGTGGGTGGTGGGGGGTTGCCTCATTAGTAAACTTTCCAGTTTCGTCCTTTCAACACATATAGTCAAGTTCATAAATATGTATACATTTCTTTACCTTCCATGGCAATAAGGTGAAAAAATTTATACATATTTATGAACCCGATTGTACAATGTGGATTTTATTTAATAAATGGCAGCTCGTAAGGTCCAATGATAAGATAAAGATAAGTTTTTTTATTATTCAAGTAGGCATATTACATTGCGCTTATGAACGTCAAATAAAGCTACGTCGGCTCTAACCCTACACCTCTGACCCGAGATTTAAATCCCCCAAAGTCAAAGTCAAAATATTCTTTATTCAAATAGGCCTAGCAACAAGCACTTTTAAATCGTCAAATACAAATATCATCTTAATCTAAATATCAGAGCAATTTATTGATGCAGTTATTATTGTTCTAAAAAAAAACATTGAACTATTATAGATATGGTAAACTTAATAATAAGAATTTCACAAAAGGATCGTCAGACATCAAAATTGTATAAAAATACTAGTCTAGAAACTTTCTAAAATAAAATCTAAATGTCAAAAAATACGGTATATATATACATTGAATTATCAATTTCATCATTATTAACATAACAATAAATAATTCATTCTTTACAATCACACTTAATCCCACGGTGTTTCATCATTCATGTAGTCTTGTGTGCTATAATAGGCTTTAGAGATAAGCTTACGTTTTACATAATTTTTAAATTTACTAACAGACAATTCAGTTATAATATTAGCTCTACCCCTCAGCTGGAGGAGGGTATCCCAATAAGGACCGGCAAGAAACTAGTAGAAGTTAAAAAAGCATTTTCTTAAAAATATTTCAATGAAATGTGTAATTTACACACCTTTTATGGTTTCCGCACTTTACACCGTGGGCTGGTGAAGCCCGACAGATTTTAAGCACGCTTTCCTGAGGTCATTAGAAGCAAAAAAATTATATGATATTTTTTAATTTACAAATAGAAAATGCAAGTTTCCTTTAAAAGTTTAATATCTGTCAGAAGGTAATATGGCTAAACCAAGTCACATAGCAGCGGCAGCGTCGCAGCCAAAAATATTATTTTTACTAAGTTATTACGGAAACAAATTTTCACATTTTAGCCTCTAAATGTGGTCAAGAATACACCTAAGTCTATGATTTTTTTTTATATTTTTTGGACTCATAGTTCAAAAGTTAGAGGGGGCGAAAACATATTTATTTCTTTCGGAGCGATTATTTCCAAAAATAATTACATTATCAAAAAATGTTTGTTGGAGACCGTATTCATTTTTAAAGATCAGTATTAAAGACCTATCCACCGATATCGCACACTATTGAGATGAGCGAAAAAATAAAAATTAAAAATACGAATTTGTATGGGACGGACCCAAAAAAATTTTTATATATTTTTTTTACGACTTTTTCGAATTGATTGATTTATCATATACATGGCGAAATTATAAGGGTTCCTAATTAACTACGGAACCCTAAAAACAGTGTCGTCTTTGATGCACCCGTTTCCCACATAATTTAGTCACGCAAATTAAACCTAATAAATATATAGAAAAATATTTAGAGTGAGGTACAAGGCATTCCGATCTTTATAAACTGAGCCAAGGACGAAACCAGCTTACACCAAAACAACGCCCCCCACACACCTCTAACCCGCCCGCCCGCGCCCTATAAACGACATACCTCCCCCCTCTAACCGACAACCTCCCTTCTAGGCTAAAACCGACTTCATAGCCTTGCTGAAAGAAAAGTCCATCGATCGCCACGCGCGTTGGGCCGACGCGAAAAAGAAGGTCGATAGCGAAGCCAGGTACAAGGCGGTGGAAAGCAGTACGCTTAGAGAAGACTACTTTAGAGAGTACTGCAAGATTGTTAAGGAGGAAAGGAAGAAAGACAAGGACCAAAAAGAGAAAGGTTAGTTCGAAAATCTAACATGGTGGAGATGGCAGTCACGAGGACTAGGGGGCCTACACACTGTTCACACCCTTGCCGACTTATCTATTATCTCAGTATTATATATAAATATACATATTTATTAATTAAAACATGTAACCTGCCTGCCATGCCATGCCATGCCATGTGCCTGGGTTCCGGCAGAAAACCAACAGGGCAAGTGAAAAGCTTGAAAAAAGTAGAAGAATTTTTTTTGACGCGATTTGTTTTCGCCCAAGTCGGCCAATCCTCCATAGATAAATAAATAAAAATAAATAAAAAGCATTTATTTCGGACAATATCCATAGGTAATACAAAAACACAAAACAACAATCAAAATATTTACTTTATATGTAAATTAAATTAAAATTGCAAAAAATTAAATAAAAATATGAATTAAATTAAATTAAAAATACGGATAAATTAAATTGACATTATTCATTACATTAAATCAAAAGAAAAATAATAAATAATAAAATAATAATCAAAATAATAAAGAGACCAAAAAATTTTCGCGTAAAAAAATTTTTCCTTCCACTTTTTCTTAATTAGGACACGATATGCCCTTAAACTAGTCCCCAATATTTTTGTAACATATTATCATGAAGCGTATTTACTGACTGACACATTTTCCCTCAGAGCGAGACCGCAGCAGCAGCAAGAAGGAGAAGAAAGACAAAGAACGAGACAAAGACAAGGACAAAGATAAGGAGAAGGACGAGAAGCGAGACAAGGACGGCAAGAAGGACAAGAAAAAGGAGAAGGGTAGCGAGGTAAGTGGCTAATGAATGAAATGAGGTTAAAAAGAGGTTATTGTACACAACTGCGTGAGGTATCTGATAAAGTAATATCATGCTATTGGGTGAATCAACTTTTTTTGTTTTGTTATCCTGTCCCGTTGTCCAAGGGACAACAGTGGCACAGTTTGTTTGAAGAGACGTTGTATGCCGTTCTATTAACATGCTTAGTAGGGGGCCCATTATGGACATTGGTTATAACGACCACAAAAACGCAAGTTTAATACATTTAAGTACCATAAAATCAGTATTTCCATGAACTTTTGTCCCCTGGACAACTAATCGTAACCATGGCAACGAGTGACGCTAAAAAGTTGATACTCCCATGTACGAAAATACTATTTGAAATCTTCGTGTGTTTTGACTTTATCGGCACTGAAAATTCGAGCACTGTCTATGGTACTCTGAATTTAAAACCCTTGTTTAGTTTTGGATTTACGATTATTTAAGTGAATTTTGAATAAAAAACCGAAATGCATATTTATTTCACAAGGTTCGTCGCAAACATAGTGCATTACGATACAAGTGCGAAAAATAGGAAATTCGCACATGTATCGTACGTTTTAAAGTACATATGGCCCTTTATATTTTCGACATAGTTACGTAATGTGCTAATCGCACTAGTGCGGTAAAGTAGCACAATATGTACTGTAAAATTCGATATATGTATATAAGATAATGCTTATGAAAGTATACGTATTTGCTGCGAAAACATTAACAATAATTACCTTTTTTTCTATAAATCTAACGTTTTATGTGTTTTATTATATAACTATTGGAATAAAACTATTCAAATTGTATGTCAAAAATTTTGCGAGAGTCAACCAAAAAAAATTATGGCTTTAAATCATATTTACCGTAACTAAAATATTAGATGGTGTCACAAGTGAGAAAAATGACATATTTACGGCGAGGGCGTACATTGATTCCTGAACGAAGCGAAGGATTCTTAAAATACCGAGCGTAGTGAGGGATTCAATTGTTAACGCGTATGACAGAAATAATTTGCTACCATTTACATCACCTATGAGGAAATCATTTTCATTATGCAAAAAAAGTGCCCTAGAGCAGAAAAGTGGTACTTCGATCCCTCCTAGCAAGGACAAAAGCGCGTTGTCCCGGCATTTTGCCACGGCTCACGGGGGCCTGGGGTCCGCTTGGCAACTAATCCCCAGACTTAGCGTAGGCACTAGTTTTTACGAAAGCGTATAACCGGCTGACGATTTTTTTAAGCAACATTAGCATCTGAACTATCATTTGACAAAGTATCAAACGGGAGGCGATGACATTTTTTTTACGTGTTTCGGTGGCTGCCACTCCTCAACCCACCAACGGAGCGGCAGCTGACGTCCACGAGAGCTCATCATGCCTAGCCGTTAACCACTACTCGAGTTTACGGCCGGGAGGCGATTGGTCATGGAAATCTGTTCCTGGCCCGCGGTCTATCTTTGTCGGTCAATGGGTTAAACATGTACTTATAATCATAATAATGAAATGTTATTTATTCATGTATCAACCCATTACATTACAATAATAATAACATCGCAAATATACAATTAAATTTATGTAAATTAAAATTATAAATACTAATTAAATAGGTGCGAAGCGGTGGTGGCCGAGTGGATATGACGTCCGACTTTCAATCCGGAGGTCGCGGGTTCAAATCCTGGCTCGTACCAATGAGTTTTTCGGAACTTATGTACGAAATATCATTTGATATTTACCACTAGCTTTCCGGTGAAGGAAAACATCGTGAGGAAACCTGCATGCATCTGCGAAGAAATTCAAAGGTGTATGTGAAGTCCCCAATCCGCATTGGGCTAGCGTGGGGACTATAGCCCGAGCCCTCTCGCGTATGAGAGGAGGCCTGTGCCCAGCAGTGGGATATAGGCTGAATTATTATTTTTATATAAATAGGTGCAGCGGAAGCCTTGCTCATACAGTAGCAGTGCATGCACTACTTTAACCCGTTTCCAGGCCGCACCAATCTACAAGGTTTTCCCAAAAAATCCAAATATATTCCAATTAATCCAGCTTTGGTGATTCATTTGAAGACAAGTAACATTTCCTGAAAGTGTAATCTAATTTGAACCTTAAATCGGAATGCTAGAGTTGAAATTCTAATGGCGCGTATGTGGTCGATAAATCGTACTATGCCTGGAAAAGGAAACAATGCTGTTCGCCGACTCGCTCACTCTCCCGACAAACGACTCATATTCAAAATTCAAAATTCAAAAATTTATTCTGCAAGTTGGCCTCAAGGGCTCTTTTACAAGTCAATACAACATTTATAGTAACATCATATAGTGACATGAAAAATACATAACAACATTTTATAAATACAACAGCCAATACCTGGGTAAACATTACATTATAATAATCTTAAAATAAATAATTACTACAATACAATAGAGATGTATAGTCTCTATGGTTAAAAACACATTAAATCTGGAGGTGTAAAATCTCTCCAAGTGTCAAAATAAAATTTATACTAAATAAATAAACCGCGTCTGGACTGTTAAACTAGCAGTCTCATAAACTAATGCTACATTCTGTACATAACTAGTATGTACCAAGTCAAGTATATTATACAATATGACAGAGACGTATAGTCACCACGGTTAATACATTAAGTTTGGTTACGGTCACGGTTAATCATACAATTTGAATGGTTTTAATAAAACAAGGTGAACCTGCTTGAACGGACACGGTTTTACTGACGGCGGCGGTTTTTTCTCGAAAATTTTGCGTTTGGAAAAGTGCATCAGTACTCCACATGTACTGTTAAGTACAGTACCAGGTACTCGGCCTGTATCGTAAGTACCTGCTTATGTTTATGCGTATATTTTGGTGTCAGTATTTACTTATGTATTCCAACTCACCGTCTAGCTAGCTGTGCCCCTAGTGTAAATTTAGTCGATAGCGAAACGTGACGTACGCGTTTGCGTTAAGTCTCATTTTGTATGGGTTTTTGAACAGCGCGCCAAGCGGGACGTTTTGGAAAGTCAAAAAACCTCATACAAAATTACACTTAACGCAAACGCGTACGTAACGTTTCGCTGTCGAAAATATTTACACTAGGGGTACTGATAACATCTATGGTATGGTATCCTGCCGTTTCGCCGAAAATTGTATTGCCGAATTTCACTTGCCATTCAACTTTTCGCGGACATTTCATTTGGCAGAATAACTTTTCCCAAATAATTATTTCGCAACCATTTCATTTCCCAACCCCATAGTTGGGAAATGAAAATTGCGTACTAGGTTGAGTTAGGTTAGGTTGGATTATGTATGTATGTATGTATTAGCCGGGGGGCGTCGTGGTAGAACGTTTGCGACCCCATGGCGGCCCCCATAAACGGCAGTGCGGAGAATCGCCGCAGGGGAGGTTGGATTATGTAAAGTTGGGAAATGAAATTCGCCCAAATGAAATTTTCGGCGAAAAGTTGGTTGGCAAGTGAAATTCGGCAATACAATTTTCGGCGAAAAGTCGGAGAACCATGGTCAGTCATGATATAGTATATTTCGTTTTACTTTATGGCTCATCCAATTAAAAGCAAACTTATGTAGAAAGGGGACGGTCGCTTCGCCATACAAACGTAGTCCCCATTTTCCCCTCTGGATATTGCTATTATGGAAAATATTACATCTTTTGATGTATATTAATAAATAAATAAAATAAAATAAAAAGCATTTCGGACAATATCCATAGGTAATACAAAAACACAAAACAACAAACAATCAAAATATTTACATATAAATTACAAAAAATAAAATAAAAATATGAATTAAATTAAATTAAAAATACGGATAAATTAAATTAACATTATTCATTACATTAAATCAAAATTATCAATTAAATTACATTAAAATTATCAAATAAATTAAATTAAAATTATCAATTACATTATATTAAACTAATTACTTGTCGTAGTTGGCATGTGGCGCGTGAGATTTCGCCCAGTGGCCAAATATCGGGCTGTCATGGGCCCCTGCGACCGCTAAATATATCTACCGCTTAATCATAGCTACAAAATTACTGCATGTTCACTGGTAGAAGACACTTATATAAGATGTGGTTACCTATAATTAGATAAGCATCAGTCCTGATTGTCATATAGATTTAAGAGCATGTAAGATGTATTATCTGTTGGTAATCCTAAATAATAAAATAAAAAAAAGAGCTAAGCCCCTACGATTGACTTTTTTAGATTTTTTGATAATTGTAAACATTGGTGGAAAAACAGTTCTTTTTTATACCACGACGGTGGCAAACAAGCATACGGCCCGCCTGATGGTAAGCAGTCACCGCAGTTTATGGACGCCTGCAACTCTAGAGGTGTTACATGCGCGTTTCCGACCCACAACACAAATTCATCCAAACATTCATACAAATATTTAAATGCTCTTTTATAATTATTAAAAATTAGAAAAATAAATAATAAATAAATATTATAGGACATTATTACACAAATTGACTAAGTCCCACAGTAAGCTCAATAAGGCTTGTGTTGAGGGTACTTAGACAACGATATATATAATATATAAATATTTATAAATACTTAAATACATAGAAAACAACCATGACTCAGGAACAAATATCCATGCTCATCACACGAATAAATGCCCTTACCAGGATTTGAACCCGGGACCATCGGCTTCGTAGGCAGGGTCACTACCCACTAGACCAGACCGGTCGTCATTTTTTAAAGATTATATTGTTTAATTCAAAAATGAAACGTAGGAGCATAGCTCCACATATACAACAAATTGTATCAAAATCTTCAATAATGTTAATATCCAGAGAAGAAAACGGGGACTGAGTTTGTATGAAAAGGCAATTTAGCGCGGTTCCACTGCTTTCGTCTTAAGAATACAAACAATTGTTATGTTTACCGAAAAATACAGTAGTAAAAAGTCATTAGAACCGTCTTGAAAGGCGTCTGGGTTGTCGACTGTGTCTGTGATTAATACACTACAAGCCAAACACATACTCAAACCAGCCATTAACTAGCAAGTTGCTTGAGCATCACTTTCTATAGGAGTTAGAAGATTTAGTAACTTTTTAGTACTTTGAATGCCATTTTCTCCTAACAGGTTGAGTTTGGGCAGCTAAAAAAAATACGTGTCCGTTTTTTTAGACTACTCTATAACATATATCAAAATGAATCAAATCGGAGTCGGACAGTTGGGTACCCTTCCTTGTAAGATGGTACTATTTGGACAGTTTTGCACCTAAGTGTATTCTGCTATCAATTCTTAGAATAGTTGATACAATTTCAAGGTACAAAGTGGTATGAACGAAATCATAGATGACCAGCACTCGGCATGCTGAATGATGTATTTTGTTAGTTAGTCCTATAACCAAAGAGAATTTGAAATAGAGGTGTATTGTCAAAGAAAACTTTGTAGCGACGTAAATTACTGCCATCTTTCGACACCTGTTTAAAACCTTTAGAGCGCCATTTTACTTTGATCCTTATTCTTTCACTGATATGTGTTAAATTTGTTAAATGGGTGAATCAACTTTTTTTGTTTTGTTATCCTGTCCCGTTGTCCAAGGGACA
Organism: Cydia pomonella; assembly: GCF_033807575.1. Taxonomy (NCBI): domain Eukaryota; kingdom Metazoa; phylum Arthropoda; class Insecta; order Lepidoptera; family Tortricidae; genus Cydia; species Cydia pomonella. The sequence goes on from NC_084727.1 coordinate 1,174,510, forward strand.
ACAGTGGCACAGTTTGTTTGAAGAGACGTTGTATGCCATTCTATTAACATGCTTAGTAGGGGGCCCATTATGGACATTGGTTATAACGACCACGAAAACGCAAGTTTAATACATTTAAGTACCATAAAATCAGTATTTCAATGAACTTTTGTCCCCTGGACAACTAATCGTAACCATGGCAACGAGTGACGCTAAAAAGATGATTCTCCCAAATATCAAAAAGTGGCCCCGTCTAATAGATCAAAGGCCAAAGGTATGGCGGCATCGTCTCGAGCGATGGCCTGACCTTTAGCCGGTGCCCGGTTAGATGGCGCGACTTCTTGATATTTAACAAATTTAACACGCGTGAAAGAATAAAGATCAAGGTCAAATGAAGACTTTTAGAACACAAGTTTTAATCATGTGTCGAGAGACGGCAGTAAATTTACTGTGGCTACAGAATTTTCTTTGACAATCACCTCTATTTCAAATTCTCTTTGCTATAGCGAATAACTTGTATAACATCAGTTGGCCGTAACTTATGTAACAACAAAAAGATACATCGACACAGGCAAGTATAACACATTTATATTATTCTATATTCTTGGGTTCAACGTAATGCAGTAATATACGTCAGAATTTATTTATTTTAATGGAATTTTTAAAACGCCGCTTGTCATAATCTGCGGGGGACTACCCGCCTCAGAAACCCTAACTAAACCTGAAGTGTTTTTGCAGTGCTTACTGTTTTGGGGTCCCACGGACGGACGGACGGACGGAGCTACGGTGAGGTGTTAGGAGCCAGTATAATACATCTAGATATATGCGAGCTAGTATTCTAGCTGGCCTAGAACTAGGGCCCCGTAGTTGAAATTTTATGAGGTTATTTTTTCGGCTCAAACGTTTACCTTTATAAACAGAAAGCATCGGTTCTTTTATGCAGTGTGATTAGCTATCGAATCCGTTACCAGTGAAAAGAACGAGACGGTTTTGAAAGGCAATTTTACTATCATATTTATACGATTCAAGTTAATGTAACAGCTCGGGAGATAAAACGTTTTATCTCTTTTTTTTTTGGGTTGGTTTCGGACTGTATAGAACACAGAATGACTATTGTAATATTAGGTCATTACGTATGAAATTGGTGTTTTTGTTCATAAGTATTAGTCATGTCATAGTTTATTTATTTTAATAGTAACTTCGAAGTATTTTTTAATTTCATTAGTGCGCTACATAACAACGATTTTACATACAATTATGCATTACATGCAGCTTTTATTGTTCAGAATACCGCCCTGAAAACAGTTCTTTTCATGTGCTGCCGGCTCGAGTATTTAAATAATTTAAGATATATTTCTGACGGGACAGATTTAAAAAAAATGAGATAGAAAAAGTGCCTTAAAAATGTCTCAGATTACTGGCAAAAAATTGTTTGGTTTGAAAATGCCATTACAAAATCCGCAAAATTCATTGTATGAAAAGTAAAATTTCGATAAAGTTCTCCATACAAAAAATTTCATAGGTAACCTAATATTTTGCCCATATATCGCAAACGGTCTAGAACACAAAATGACTACAATTATTTAGACCTTTATTTATCTACCGACGAAATGGTTTATCTTCACGTTAGTGAAGCCGATGGAAACCCGCTGCCGCGGGGCTCCTATTTCTGTGCGGTTTGGCCTTCGGCCATTAAAAGATAACTAACGAACCTAACCTACCTATAAGTAGTCATTTTGTATTCTAGACTAGACTAGAAAGAGATATAGGCAAAATATTACACTAGTCATTTTGTTTTCTAGACAGTCCGAGCTCAAAGTTTTTTTTTTTTTACATAATCGTGGGCGGTCGGTCGTCTATCATAATTACCATATAAATAGAACTAAACGAGCTTGTTCCTTTTCACTTACGGATTCGGTAGTTAACAGCGCTGCATATAAGAGACAATGCTTTTGTTTAACAGATTGAGCAAAAAAAATCATTTCAGAAAATTTCAACTATAGTTGAACCTGCATTGGTCCCGCAGATCATGACACACGGCCTTAGGTTTAGGGTTAGGAATCCTAAGAATTCCAAAACACAAAACAAAGGAAGGCCTAATCGGGCACTTAAGACAGTTATTTTTTTGCTATTGTTCATTGAAACCAGCTAATTTTACTCAGTGTTGAATCGTTGGCGTTATAAAGTGGCTCCTGAGGCTATATTCCATAAAGCAATGTTTAAAACACTTACGATAATAACTTAAATTGCATGGGTATGAATACCGTTATAATGATTATTTGCGTATCGTCAAAGGCCGTCATGTGTTATCGTCTTGTGCTATGCAGGTTCACTTTGTGGTTGGCGTGTACCCAACACGTGTCCATGTTGTGTCAAAAGCTTTTTGGGCCGTATTTACTTTGTTGTTTTTTTTTTTCGTCAGAATTTGATAAAATTTGGTGAATAGAGTTCCGTATTCTGTACAATATGAACACAATTTCACATATCCCTAAATAGTTTCTTTTTTTCGTCCCAAATTGGGGTTTCGTGTTTATTTTGCCCAGAGCGAGACGCCTCGTGAGGAAATTTCCTTGCGCGGCAAACGCGCGGCCTCGCTTGGCCGCGTGCTCGTGTAGCTTTTGCCTCAGAACTCTTCATGCTTGCCAAATTTTATCAATGAAATAAACGAATATCGATTATAAAGCAACAACAAAATTAATTCGTTCATTTAACCTTTTCGCCGCCACGTAAATGAATTAATAGTCATCAACGCCACGTCAAAAATGGCACGTATACAAACCTGACCAAACCACGACTTGATATGTTACCGTGGCGTGTGGGGCACGTAATATACTGACTTTAAATCAAGTCAATGGCTGCGAAAAGATTAAGAAACGAAAATTAAGCTGACGAAATAGCAACAGAATTTTGATCATCTACAAATTCAGAATTTACGAGTAAAATAGGAGTCGCTTCTGACACATCATGCGTATTTAACGGATTTACAGCGAATCGCGATAATATACAATAGTTATAATGGCTCCTAACAACGCTGCTGCGAGTTTAGCGAATGATAACCAAGCTTTTGGATTTAAAATAAATTATTAAAGAAAAAAAAACAGATTAAAGTCATTAGAGGCGTTACAGTAGTAAAAATAAATAGACAGACATAAAAAATAACAAGTATTTTATATAATAGGCGGGTCCACACACAGCGAGCCGCGCGCTCTGCCGAAGTTAACGCGCGCGCTGCCTCGGCCGAGGCACGTCTACATTGGCCGTTTGCCGCCCGAGAGAATTGCCTCGCGACGCTGCTCGCTCTGTGTGGACCCGCCTATTAACAAGTATAAATCTATACATAGTGATTTCTTAAAAAGCGAGGTTATTATTCCATAAATATCAATAATCCTGTACACTACATTGCACTCCAAGTAAACACAGTTGAGACAATACTATCTTTTACATATGTTATGTATGGTGAACTTTCACTATTTTTAAACATTATTAAATTATAGAAACGGGACTTAATCGCGTATTAAGTTTTAAATTTACCTCCGACGTTTCGAGGACGGCGTTGTCCCAGAGGTCTCGGAGAAGACTGGCTTTTCACATCAACATCTAACCGAGCGAGTTTTTGAACTATCCGCACTTGGTCTTGTTTATCAAGTTTCTTGCCGGTCCCATATTGAGATACTCGCCTACAATTTAGTCATTTACTTAATATTGCATTGTCATGTACATAATAAGGTGTTACATTTCATATAGCCAGTTCATGACACCCTGTAAGGGCACACAATAGTACAGTTCTAGGGATTTAGGAGAGATTTAAATCTTCTCGGGTCAGAGGTGTAGGGTTAGAGCCGGCGTAGCTTTATTTGAAGTTCATAAGCGCATTGTAATATGCCTACTTGGAAAAGAAACTATCCTTAACTTGAACGTCGATATTCGTTTCCCCTTAAATATACTAGTGACTGGATCCCATGTCGATGTGATCCCCAAACCCTCGTCCCGATTGAAATCGCAATGTCTTTTGATGTCAATGGCTTCTCGCAATTTTCTGACATGATATATCTAAGGACGGGCCTTAAGGGCACTAAGAATAACGCTAGTTTAGTGGTCTCACTCTCGAATTCGAGCCAATCGTGCAGTCTAACGGAAATAGTTGCGACCAATCGCGTACGTGGTGCAAACTCATCAAGCAATCGCGTTGCGGCGTTAGACTGCACGATTGGCTCGAATTCGTGTGCGTGACACCGCTGTACTGGGCGCATTCTTATTCAAAATTTATTCTGCAAGTAGGCCTCAAGGGCTCTTTTACAAGTCAATACAACATTTATAGTAACATCATATAGTGACATGAGAAATACATAACAACTTTATAAATACAACAGCCAATACCTGGGTAAACATTACATTATAATAATCTTAAAATAAATAATTACTACAATACAATAGAGATGTATAGTCTCTATGGTTAAAAACGCATTAAATCTGGAGATGTAAAAGGTCCCCAATGTCAGAGTACTAATACTAATAAAATTTGGAGGTGTAAAGTCTCTCCAAGTGTCAAAATAAAATTTATACTAAATAAATAAATCGCGTCTGGACTGTTAAACTAGCAGTCTCATATTGTCCGTAAGGCCCATCCTTAGATATATATATCAATGATTTAAGGGTTATGCAGCTCGATCCAGTGGTTTGATCCTGACTCCAGTTCAAATATACTTTATTCATGTAGGCCTAGCAACAAGCACTCCAGTAAATGCTCAGCCACACACACACAATACGCGATCAAGTGCTGTTTCTATAATTTAATAATTATGTATGGTGCTCAACATTTTCACACAGCTATATTAGTGTGAAGCCCTGCGCCCACTATCGGCATGGCACGGGAAGGGATTCTGCGGCATATTACCGAGGCATCCTCAGGCATGCCTAAGTGCTAAGAGAATTTGAAATAGAGGTGGATTGTCAAAGAAAATTTTGTAGCCACAGTAAATTTACTGCTATCTTTCGACACATGATTAAAACTTTTGGAACGCCATTTGACTTTGATCCTTATTCTTTCACTGATATGTCGACGACCAGTCTGGACTTGCGGGTAGTGACCCTGCCTATGAAGCCGATGGTCCTGGGTTCGAATCCCCATAAGGGCATTTGTTTGTGTGATGAACACAGATATTTGTTCCCGAGTCAATTCAATTCAATTCAATTCAATTCAAATATACTTTATTCATGTAGGCCTAGCAACAAGCACTTATGAATAGTAAGACAGTATTACATATAATTATCTTAATCTAATTATCAGAGCAATTTATTGATGTTGTAAATATTATTCCATATATAATACTAATGAATATAATTCATAGATCAAATTTAATACTAAAACTTTCACAAAATACAGTCATACAAAAAAAAATGTATAAAAAATACTTGTCTAGATTGTTTCTAGAATAAATTCTAAATGTCAAACAAATATAATAAAAACAACAAAGGAAATACATGCATTGGAATATCCATTTCATCATCATTATTCAAATATAATAAATAATTAATCATTTCGAATCACAATTAATCCCACGTTGTTTTATCATTCATGTAGTCTTGTGTGGTATAATAAGCTTTAGAAATAAGTTTACGCTTTACATGATTCTTAAATTTATTAATTGGTAACTCAGTAATATGGTTTGGAAGTTTATTATAAAATCTCACACAATTACCCATGAATGATTTTTTAATTTTATGGAGCCGAGTGAAGGGCACGGCGAGCTTATGTTTATTTCTAGTATTAATATTATGAATGTCACAATTTTTCTTAAAATCGGCAATATTTTTATGCACATACAGAATATTCTCATAAATGTATTGACAGTGCACTGTCATGATGTCAATTTCCTTAAATTTATCTCTCAGTGAGTCTCTATGGTTCATTTTATATATTGCTCGAATAGCCCTCTTCTGCAGAACAAAAATGGTATTTATCTCTGAAGCACCACCCCACAGTAAAATACCATATGACATAATGCTATGGAAGTAACTAAAATATACTAATCGAGCTGTTTTGACATCAGTTAACTGACGGATTTTGCTTACTGCAAAAGCTGCAGAACTCAGTCTATTCGAAAGAGTAGCAATATGGGGACCCCACTGGAGTTTAGAATCTAAAGTTATACCAAGAAAAACTGTACTATCAACTAGTTCCAATTCCTCATCCTTCACAATGACACTTGTTTGTACATGCCTTACATTACTAGTGACAAACTTAATACATTTAGTCTTATTCTCATTTAACAATAAATTATTAACATTGAACCAATTTACTACTTTAGAAATAGCATCGTTTACATCATTGTAAGCTTGTTGCTGTCGTTTGACTTTGAAAATAAGTGAAGTGTCGTCTGCAAACAATACTATATCATGGTGGGTCTTTACAAGGAATGGCAAGTCATTTATGTAGATAAGGAACAGGAAAGGTCCCAATATTGACCCCTGTGGTACACCCATAGAGACCAATGACCCCGGTGATCGCTGTCCATTCACATCGACCCTTTGTATTCTACCATTTAAGTAGGACTTAAGTAAATCCAGTGCCGCTCCTCTAACTCCATAATAGTGTAGTTTCCTGATTAATGTTTCATGACAAACGCAGTCGAAGGCCTTAGACAAATCACAGAAGATACCTATAGCATCTCGTGACTCCTCCCAGGCATCGAAGATATGCTTAATTAGCTCAACACCAGCATCAGTTGTCGAGCGACCCCGTGTAAAACCAAACTGCTTATTATGCATTAAATTATTGACGTTAAAATGTCGTACTAATTGAGAAAGAATTAATTTTTCAAAAATCTTACTGAACGTTGGTAGCACAGATATCGGTCTAAAGTTAGTGGGGTCAGAGTTGCTACCCGATTTAAATAAAGGAGTTATTTTACTATGTTTCATTAAATCAGGAAACTCGCCGCAATCAACACTGTTGTTAAATATAATTACTAAGTCAGGCGCTATAATTTCTACTAAGGATTTGACAGCATGGACAGAGACTCCCCAGAGGTCATTCGTTTTTTTGACATTAACCGAATTAAACGCCTTTACTACATCGGAGGTACAAACACGTTCAAAATGAAAATCTCCGCAACACTCTGGAGCGTTATCTTTTAATAGAGTAACAGCAGATGAGGGTGATGAATTTAAATCCTTAGTTGTGAAAACTGGTACGTCAGTGAAAAAAATTTCAAATTCTGTAGCTACTTCTAAATTGGAATCTATAATTTTGTTATCAATATTTAGTTTAAAATCATTCACTCTGTGTTTCGAGCGACCAGTCTCCACATTGATTACTTTCCAGGTTGCTTTAATAATGTTGGTACTATTTTTTATTCTTTGACTTAGATAATTTCGCTTAGCTATATGACAATCTATTTTAAACTTTTTCGAATATTGCTTGACATGTTCTTTAAATTCATCACTCGTGTTAAACCGCCGTTCCTCATACAAGGCATACAGTGCACGTCTTCGTTGATGTAAGTCCGCAGTAGCCCACTCACTAAAAACTGATGCACCACTAACTACGACCGATTTTGAAGTAAATATCGCATTATAATGATCCATAAAAGTGTGAAAGAATGAATTATACATACTATTTGGACCCATATCGGAAGACAAAAAGGGTAGCGCCTGAACTAAACTTTGCTTCATTCTTTCTACGCGGTCCGAGGTTACTGGTACAAAAGTTATTTGTTTTCTCAAAGTATTTTTCCTTAATGTCTCAAATACCATTAATTGACCTAAGTGGTCTGATTCTAAATTACTGATAACTTTTTTAGTAATAGGAACAATATCAGTGAAAATATTATCTATACAGGTTGCACTAGTAGCAGTCACTCTAGTAGGCTCCATAAACATGTGGTTGAGATTACCAGATTTGAATAGATTCAACAATCTACAAGACATTGTTGAATTTTCCAAAATATTTACATTAAAGTCGCCGCATATAAATAATTTCTTACTAGAAGATGATATTTTAAGTAGCACAGAATCCATTACACTTTCAAATATTTCAAAATTACTTAATGGCGGCCTATACACACAGACAACAATAAATTGCTCCAATTGAGTCATGGATGTTTTCTATGTATTTAAGTGTTTGTTTATTATATATATCGTTGTCTGAGTACCCACAAGACAAGTTTTCTTGGCTTACCGTGGGATTTAGTCAAATTGTGTAAGAATGTCCTGTAATATTTATTTATTTAATATATGTTTTAAATTTGTTCAATATTAAAAAGTGGCTCCATCTAATAGATCATAGGCCAAAGGTATGGCGGCATCGTTTCGAGTGATGGCGCCACAACCTTTTGCCGATGCCCGGTAAGATGGCGCCACTTTTTGATATTTAACAAATTTAACACATATCAGTGACAGAATAAGTATCAAAGTCAAATGGCGTTCCAAAAGTTTTAATCATGTGTCGAAAGATAGCAGTAAATTTACTGTGGCTACAAAGTTTTCTTTGACAATATACCTCTATTACAAATTCTCACTACTAGGTGTCTTACAAATGCCGCGACTTTCGTATCATTTCTGTAACCCTTAGTATGCCTGAGGGATGCCTCGGCATTCCCAAACATGCCTCAGCATGCCTGAGGTCGCCGCAGCAATTCTCAGAAGGATCCCTAGCCGATCCATGACGATAGTTGCCGCCTTACAGTAAAAAGTCTTGGCATAGAATTATAATTACGTGTTTCTAGTTTCGTCAAATAAGCTGCGTGTAATTTGACGATAGTAAAGGGTTCATCATAAGTTTTTTATACACCGTGTGCCAATTAAACCCGACAGATTTAAAAGGTGTATTCTTGACCGCATTTAGAGACTAAAGTGTCATACAAAGTTTCCTGAAATCGATCTTGTTTTAGAGATAATGACAATTTTTGTGAAAATCTGATTCTTTTATAACTTAGTCAAAAACGCCTTTTTAGCTGTGACGCTGCCACTATGTGACTTGGTTTAGACATACCTACTGACAGGCATAGTTTTAAAGTAATCTCTCAATTTTCATCTGTAAAAAATAAACTTATTCGTTGTAGTGATTGCTTTTCACCAAAGTACAAAAATAAATAACGTGTCTTCTGCAGAATACGCAAAATAAAAATCTTTTCGCCAAAAAATTTTTTGCTCCTTGACCTCAGGAATGCGTGGTTCAAATCTGTCGGGCTTAACTGTCCCACGGTGTAGATCAATTCTCGATGAATCTTATGATGAGATGTATTAACTCAAAACTTGGAGTGGGATGTAGTGATGTACAAGGTCGCAGCAGCGCCCTCAACCAAGCTCCGTCTTCCACAGAAATCCGACCAATCCACAGTCGAGGACGAACCGAAACAACCCACGCCTCCCCCCGACCAGTGGGCCGACATACTCGGCATCCCCGACAAGAAAGAAAAAGATGACAACAAGTCCACGAAATCCTCCAAATCCGCCCCCAGCTCCCCTGAAATCATCAGGTCCCCCAAACAACTCAGGTCCTCCAAAAAAGAACTGCCTACCCCAGAAAAGTCACCCGTCAAACAGTCACCGAAGAAGAAAAAATCTGAACCCAAATCCCCGGAAACCAAGGCGAAGAAAACTCAAAAGACCGACAAGAGGAAAAGAAAGAAGAGTGAGAAGGAATAGTGTTTGCTGTACGTTTTTTTTAAAACGCCCCATCAAAGAAATAGACTTCTTTTACAGTGAGCTCTGTGCAAATACATATAGAGACTATTTTGAATTAATTGGAACTATTTTATGTGAATTTTTAACGAAAACGGACGTTCTCAGTGACATTGATCGTAATAATGTTTTATGTAACTAACGCGGTCATCACGCCGCTCCAGAGCGAGCGAGATAGCGCTATGCGTATACAGGGATGTCTCGCTCGCACGCCGGAGCGGCGTGCTGATCTGCATCCAGTGGAGACAGTTTGTCCTGATGTAAGAAGAAATTAAGTTTATTACCTCCTCATCCTAAAGCCAGGAATACATTAAGGGCATACAGAAATAGAAAAGTTTAGATTGCTCACTGCATAGTTATTTGACTGTATTTAAAATAAATTATTTCACACCATGCGCGAACACACACACACACACAGTCGAAACAGTTCAGGACAGTTCGAAAAAAGAAACAGATTATACAGTACAATCCCGTTAATCCGGCATTAAAGCTAACACATAGGAGCCGGATTAGTGGGACATTCAGATTACTGTAAATTAGAGCAATTCTGCATGTATTTTGATATGTTTTTAAGTATGTCGTATAAGGGAGTTTTCTGAATAGCGCTACTTAAGTCGGCAGCGACGTCCGACGATGTCGGCGACACACCAGCGACATCGCACGACTTACGTCCATACCATAATGTTTTACACTAGCCAAAAAACAGGTTAAAACTATAAAAACCAATACTATTTTAATATTTCTAAGCGCATTTGAAGCTTACCTTCTATTTTTAATTCATAATTTGGTAATTATTTTACAATAGACAAAGTTATAAATACAAGAAAACATTCCCGCACCGAAAACCCCGACGTATGCTTACGACACACTGGCGACAGATGTCGCGCGCTGTTGCCAGACTGTAGTGCGAAGTCCGGCAACGTTGCGCCACTACACCCAACATCTCGGGATATTTGTCCGTTAGTGTATCCCTGGCTTTTAAAGATAATAAGCTTCTTGTGGAAAGTTCAAAATGTTGAATACACAGTGTGTATTTTTAATATAACCGCAAAATTTAAACTAGACGTAGGTTTTAGTGCTATAAAACGATTCTGAAAGATTTTTTAATTTAAAATGAAAATCGTCTGGTATCTACAGGCGTCGGAGTATTATTAGCACGGTAAGACTAAAGTAAGCTATGGAGTCGTTGTTAACTTTAAAATTAAACTCATTTTCATACCCATCCTCATTCATTCAATTCATGAAATAAATAATAACAAAAAAAAATACACCATCTTCATTGACGAATAACAAATGATATTATTTAGCTGATGAGCCCATGTCAGAGTGTCCTCTATTATACAGTTCAAAGTTTGTAAAGTCGTATCACATCACTAAGTAACATCAGTCTAACTTATTGTTTAAAAGCCACTACATTCTGTTTTTAACCTTTTGACCGCCACCGTCGGCTATGACCGACATCTGAAAGACTTGCCAAGGACGCCAACGACGGCTACAGCCGACAGTTTCGCCAATACAATAGAGACTAACGCGGGACTCCGTAAAGTTCAATTTCGCTTAAATAATCGTGATCGCCTTCTTCCGGCGCACGGCATGTTACTTCGCCGTCTGGCGTTCAAAAGGTTAAAAACATTGACCGAGGGAGCAGTCACAACACTATCCGGTAAACGGTTCCAAGCCGCCACGACACGGTTGGACAAAGAATGATATGCAGCTTTAATAGCATATGCAGGTAACACAATAAATCCATGCAACAATCAAGATCCATAGAACACGTAGCTATAGGAATGAGTGTGAGTGACCATGTATAGTTCTATATCGCAAAAATATAGTATGTACTCTAGGTACTTAAATAAAACATTGAAGCGTTAAAACTGTAAAACAGGTAATATTGATTATATTTTTATAATGTAAAATTTAATATTAAGCGGTGGTAGCCGAGTGGATATGACGTCCGACTTTCAATCCGGAGGTCGTGGGTTCAAATCCTGGCTCGTACCAGTGAGTTTTTCGGAACTTATGTACGAAATGTCATTTGATATTTACCACTAGCTTTTCGGTGAAGGAAAACATCGTGAGGAAATCTGCATACATCTGCGAAGAAATTCAAAGGGTGAAGTCCCCAATCCGCATTGGGCTAGCGTGGGGACTATAGCCCGAGCCCTCTTGTACATGAGAGGAGGCCTGTGCCCAGCAGTGGGACGTAAGTATATAGGCTGAATTATTATTATTATATAAAATTTAATATCAGATCAGTTCTTTTCTTGTGTCGGCTTCGTCACGATTATAAGAACGAACGTAAAAAGAGCGTACCTGGGTCGTAGCAGGAGGACGCCCTATCGGGCGCCCTAGGTATCGCTGGAGCGACATGGTGGAGGCGGATCTGCGCGAGCTTCGAGTCGACAATTGGCGAGAGGTCGCACAGGACCGAGAAAAGTGGCGCTGTCTTGTGTCGGAGGGCAAGTCTCATTTTGGGTCGCTGAGCCAACGGAGTAAGTAGTAAGTAAAATTTAATGTGTTACATATAAGTACTCGGAATATTTTAAAACGATCTGGACGTATTTAAGCAATGAGGATGAGTATGAGTATGACTTTAATTTTATAGTTAACAACGACTCCATAGCTCAGTTTAGTCTTACCGTGCTAAAAATACTTTAAAGCCTGGTGACTTATCTGTAAAAACCTATAAAAGGATTCATAGCTGAATGTGCAAGTCGCAAAATGTGCACTAATGCAAATCGCAGAAGGTGTAGATCGTAAAAAGAGCAGGTCGCAAAATGTGCAAATCGTAAAACGAGTAGGTCGCAAAATGTGACTGCTCATGCTCTGCTCGGGTATTGAACACCTGTGACCCGCCCGGATGAAGAGAATTCAAGAAGACAAGATCTGCACATATTGCGACCTGCACATTTTACGAATTGCACATTATGAGAGCTGCACATTTTGCTGTCTGCTCATTGTGAGATCTGCACATTTTGCGATTTGCTCATTTTACCTAACCTGCACATTTTGCGACTTGCACATTCAGCTATGCATCCCTATAAAAGTGTGTTCATTCCAACGCTCGGAAACGGTTTATAGAATACCTTTTTTTTCTCTGAACAGAAAAACGCGAACGTTTTAAGAACTTTATTTTAACCTAAAAAAACCGGTTTATTCGACGAGCGTTGAAAGAGCGGCCTGGTGGTGTGCCACGTTAGACATTGACATAGGAAGAAACCGGTTTTTATTGCTCTAAACCGGTTAATTTAAAAAGAGCTTTCTCTTAAAAACCCTTTAGTTATGCGGTCGTATCAAAAATACTCGCTGAAATGGTTCGGATAAACTTGCTTTCGTCTTGTGGACTATCCCGTTTGAATGTGAACTAATGTGACTGATTTTTGCAAAACAATGAATATTACTTATATTATAATGAATTACTTTGTACAATACACTAAAATTGTATTTTATACAACCATTTTCATTTGTGCTCGTTTCATATTGTTCTAGATATCATTGTAAATATCATCAAAATAATTTTAAAATTAATAAATGATTATGAATAATGACTGAGCTTAAGTTTTATATGCATTTTAAACATGTTTGGGAAAGTACCTGATAAATTGAAAATTAATACCTTCCTGTAAAAATACTTAGTGCTTACAAAAATGTCTATATTTGTAATGATTGTAAATAAAAATCTGCCCGATTTAATTGTAATTCAGTGGAAAAAGTGACTAAGTGGAATGTTGACTACACTTTGTACTGTGATCTTAGCTATTATATTAGTAAGGATGCAGCGCAAGTACGTCACGGGTATTTGTGGATGCCTTCATAATAACGCAAGTAGCCAATGTACAGGGCAAATAAGATACATTTTGTTTTTAAATATTAACTATATTAAGTGCCCGGAAAACGGAAACATGGTCGCCCTAAATATACTTGGCGCCGTTCCGTGGAGCAAGAGTTGGGTGTATTGGGGATGGGGTGGGAAGAGGTTACCCAAGCTGCCCAGGACCGGAGTCAGTGGAAGAAAATGGTTCGAGCCCTACACCCCAGCAGGGGGTAACAGGATAAAGAGAAGAAATATTAAGTTCAAAAATGATTAAGTGTCGTTTTAAATATACAGGCTGATTTCGGGGTCGTGGAGCAAGAGAATAAGACATCATACAGAATTCAAAGATGAGCCTAATGGTGTTGTTAATTATTTATTATCACCAATAATGATGATTCAGGTAGAAATCAGATGACAGATAGAAAAAAGCATTTGGTCACCCTACTCAATGTGACGTCTTGTCACTTTCCATACAGCGTATCTCAAGTCATAGGATGACCATGCTTTCTTAGTATAAGATTAATTTTACTTTAAAAATAAGAAAAATTAAACTAATTATCTTTTAATCAAATATTACCATACGATAATGTCGATCATTTACAGAGTCAGAAAAACTGGTTCAGGATCACGACACAGAAATCACCCTGTATATTATTCAGGGTTGGAAAATACATGCGGAACATAATGTCTGACATATGTCCACCAGCAGGCAAATGTGATCCCTTATCATCGCAACTTTCAGCAGACTTTCGGCGTTATCTTAGTAAATTTCTGTCGGATGGTCGGTTTTAACTGTTTAAATTTCATCAGCTTGTTAGCATAGACACGTGATTTAGATAGCCCAACATAAATAAGTCAGGAGACCGACAGAAATATGTGCAAAATTTGGAAAATTTGGGTGAAAATCATTGTCACGGTTTTTTGAAATTAATCGAGCATACGTGTTTTAAAAAACACAATAATTTAAGAAATTAATTGCTTAATGCTAGAGGTAGTCATTTGGCACAAATTATCTTCCGTATATAAGTGCCAACCCTGAATAATATATTTATGAAAAAAATATTTAAATATTTTTGCACTTATAATATAGTAAAAATTTAAATACCTCTTATTTACCTACCCTGTATTCGCAAGAAACACTAATCAATGTATAACAGGCCACAATGTAATGGCCAGCCACACTTAGCCGTATTGACGTAAAAATTACGTCGTTTCATACTTAATGACTACTATAGACTTAATACATTTTTTACACGCTTCCACTTCATCACTTTTTTTCCGTTGAGAAACGTGACAAAATATTTGTAAACTAAGAACTGTATGTTATCGCGTATCAAGTCTCGGAACCGGTTAAAACAGCGGTAAATACCGGTTTATTTCGGATTTACTCCGAACTTTCACAAGAACGCGAACATTTTAAGAACATTGTAACCTAAATAAACCGGTTTATTCGACAAAGAGACATCCGGCCGGCCTGGTGGTGTGCCACGTAAACAAAAACACCGACAGAATGAAACCGGTTTTTTGTTCTAAATCGGTTAATCTATCAAGAACTTTATGGAAATATTTTCCTGAAAACCGGTTTTATGAACGAAACCCAAATTAAAATTGCGCCAAGTACATGATAACTGTTTGGAAATTTAACCGGTTTCAGAGTCTTGCCCCGCACTAATTGAATGATGCCTATTCACTTAACCTTATATGTGTAAATACGGTTCTAGGATATTGTTTTTCATGTGGGCTCAGAGTTTTTAGATAAGTACAGCGGTAAAAACTTACAATAATAGTTGTGACCAAACTGTGTCTAACACATGTTTATTAAACCACATATGTTAATAATTTTTTTTAATACTACGTCGGTGGCAAACAAGCATACGACCTGCCTGATGGTAAGCAGTATCCGTAGCCTATGTACGCCTGCAACTCCAGAGGAGTTACATGCGCGTTGCCGACCCTAACCCCCTCCCGCCCCTCGTTGAGCTCTGGCAACCTTACTCACCGGCAGGAACACAACACTATGAGTGTGAGAGTCAGAATGGCGGGTGTACCTAAATAAAATCAAATGAAAAGCATACCATATTTTTGTACCTAATTTGTACTATTTAGTACCTCGTTTAAAAAAATTTGTACCTCACGGTACGTAAAGTTATGATCAAAAAACAGGTCACCCGCCATCCTGACAGTCAGAATGGCGGGTGTACTTTATTACGCTATGTTCCCGTGGTTATTGATAAATTCTATAAAAGCCAAATTTTTGTACCTTTTTTGTACCTTCATATTCAATTATAATACGAGTCATTTTATTTGTGCTTTCCAAGTTTTACTCATTTTATATTTTGCTTGCTATTACAATGTTGCAGGCGTTATAATTTTTCAAGTTATCGATTTAATTTTTAAGAAAAAAAGCTAAGGTACAATTATTTTTATTACGCCAGGATTTAGTACCTTTAATGTTTAATCTGTTAAGTTCAAATAACTCAGAAAATCATGTCAATACAACATCATATAGTGACAAGAAAAATACATAATTCCCGTGTTTCTAATAAAAGCCACGTTTATTAAGTTTTATAAAAAAAAAAACTATGTCACTTAGTGTCGATGTTTTTCTGATGAAAACGAAAAAATCGGAAATAAACGAAAAAAAAAACGCACTTTGAAAAGAACTTGTGAATTTTTCCATTCATATTTAATCCATAGTAGGTTGCTACAGTCGTGTGTTTTCTAATACAAATGCTGGCAATCTTTCCCAAAAAAACGAAAAAATACAGAACAAAACGTCCTGAATAAAACGGATTTGATGCTTTCGTCAATTTTCGACCCTACTCTGTAGCTGCAGGCGTTCATAGGCTACGGAGACTGCTTACTATTAGGCGGGTATCCTTGTTTGCTACTTATATCATTAATAAAACCGTACCTCTTTTCCATTAGACAACTGAAAAGAATAAAATCAAAGTGTTGATTGTATTTCGTCTGTATTTATTTGTATCTGTACCCCTAGTGTAAGTAAATGTAGTCGATAGCGAAACGTAACGTACGCGTTTGCGTTAAGTCTCATTTTGTATGGGTTTTTGAACAGCGCGCCAAGCGGGACGTTTTGGAAAGTCAAAAATCTCATACAAAATGACACTTAACGGAAACGCGTACGTCACGTTTCGCTGTCGAAAATATTTACACTATGGGTACTGTACCCCTAGTGTAAATTTCATTTCGTTTGCGTTAAGTCTCATTTTGTATAGGATTTTGAGTTTCCAAAACGTCCCGCTTGGCGCGCTCTTTCTAAATCCAATACAAAATGAGACTAAACGCAAACGCGTACGTCACGTTTCGAAATCGAATTTATTTACACTAGGGGTACAGATGTCTGTAAGTACACGTATTGTAAGTGCCTTCCTATGCTATTGTACATAAAAATCTGGGAATAGAGAAATAAGTAAACTTAAAGAGCTCATTTCATACATTAAGTTGTATGGGAAGTATGTTGGGAGCGTGCATTTAAAGGGGGCCCCTTTAAGCTTTTCATAAACGGAGAGGAAGTGTATTTTTTTTTTAAATACCTCGACGGTGGCAAGCAAGCATACGGCCCGCCTGATGGTAAGCAGTCACCGTAGCCTATGGACGCCTGCAACTCCAGAGGTGTTATTAAATTATTATTTAACTAAAAATCTTAACACATTCAGTCCCAGCTCGAGCTACGAGCATATAGATCGTGTCATCCATTCGTATTTTCATGTTATTAAAGTTTAGATTTGACAAATTTGCGCGTCATTTTGGATGACACGAACTGTAGCCGATAATAAGGGAAAAACTATGTAGCAAGAAGCGCTCACGAACAGAGAACCCGCCTAGCGATGAATTTGTTAACCTTTTGAACGCCACGCCTATCGCACGCGGCGCGTAATCGTGAACCTTGTCGGTACGCATGAAGGTTGATATTGGGCTGTAGCCGCGCGCGTCATATGACGTCTTTGGCGGTCAAAAGGTTAACTAAAACCTAGATCTTACCTATAAATAGAAATATCGTAAATTTACATTGAATGTAATATATCAAATACACTTTTGTTTATCTTTAAATTAATATTTGGACTCAAAAACATGTATAATTCGGAAATTGTAAATAGTGAACTAAATTGTAAATTTGTTATGGTTGTAAGTTACGTAGTTTTTGTAATTATTATAATGTTATACAGCCTATGTTAATGTGCATTAAAATACTTAAGGAAATTTGTAGTTTCTTATTTTTCTATACAGGATATTTATTTAGTTACCTGCAATAATGTACGAGCTGAATATATAGGTCATACTGAGCAACTTTTATTACGCGACCAATCCCGAAATCGCGAAAAAATTGACTCTCCAATAAAAAACGTCGAGGTCAGACAGCCAAAATGTATGAAACAGCCAATTTTTTTGGCGATTTCGAAGTCAGTGCCATAGTAAAAGTTGCTCAGTATGACCTATATATTCATCCCGTAAATTATTGCAGGCGGCTAAATAAACAGTAAACACCCTGTAGGTGTTTTATTTATATTCCTGCGATACGCTATTCGCACGTGTATCGTACAGCGCAACGTTAAAAATTTGACATAGGCACGGAATGTGCTCATTCCCGCGCTAGAGCGGAAAAGTAGTACCATAAGTACTGTAAAAAATATATGTTTTTTTTTTCGTTGGTATTTCCGTAAAACTGATTTCACCACTGAAGTAATATAATTTACTTAATATGAATTTAGTAAAATAGCCTGTTTAGGCATTGCAAAATGAATCTAATGTAAGCATTATATAGTTAAGGTCCTACTCGACTTAACTAATTAACAGTAACAGTACCGGCCCTATATATCACCTCCATGTTTTAATAGTAGAACTTTTTTTATATTTGTAAGTGAATTGTTGCCATGCAAGGGTTTTCTCATAGTTTTTTGTAGTAGTAAAACACTTTATTATACAAAAAGAAACGAAACAGGAAAAAACACACATCATTTGTAAAAAGGCGAAGGCCTTTCCGGGATCTCTTCCAGTTAACCTTTGAGCAAACCATTGTCTTTTTTAAATATTTAGACCATTTCTTTCTTTAATATTTATTTAGTAATATGCTGAGTCTCCTATTGGAAATAGGCGGGTCCACACATAACGATCCGCCTCGCGAGGAAATTGCCGCGCGAGGCAGCGAGGCCTGTGTAGACGTGCTTCGGCCGCATTGCCTCGCGCTAGGTACGTCTCCACCGACTTAGCTGCTTCGCGCGGCAATTCCCTCGCGAGGCGCCTATTCATCCATTGCAGTATTCATCATATATTTGAATAAAAAGACTTGTAAAATATGCAATCTACATACGAACCTATATTGTTTATACATGCTCATACGAAAAAACACAAAGGTCATATATTATTGGCCGGTACTGTATTTAGAAATCGAATTATTTTTATATAATTATATTTTGATGCATCACATTATTTATTTAGTATCTTATTATGAGCTCAATTTATATTCTGTCTTAATTCAATGAATTGAAAAATAAATATGCCCATGAATGTACCCTCGCAACTCATTGATTGTTTTTATGTTTCTTTTGTTTATGGTAAGAAAATGTCCAAAATTGTAAATAAATGGTAACTTTTTGATATCGCTGTTTATTTTATCTAGATGTTTTCACCGAAAAACTTTCTGAATAACGAAAAGTAACAAAGTGCAGTAAGCACCAACACTATCCTCAGACACTGGATGTCTTTACATGTGCAGTCTAATTGTAATTATATTTTTCTCAAACTTGCTATGAAATGTTGACATGACTTACGTCAAACTAGGTCCGGAAATACTACATATCAGGTGGTATGAGTGAAGATGATATGTAAAGGAATTTCATACTGCCTTACACACCTAGGACTGTAAAGCAACCTTCTTTAGTTTTTTAACGTCAAATTGTGACACAACGTCTTGGCATCCAACCATCAACTAGCTTCAGTTAGCTTGGTACGGTGATTCGTTGTGCATATACGTTGCTAAGCAACGGCGGTGTACACCGCTGTTAGAGTGGCGAGCCGAGTAGGTCGCCACAAAACAAATTGGCTACAATTTTTTGTTTCAAATACTTTTGGCGCGTTGTTTCATCCGCTACTATCGATGCTGACTGTACTATTAAAACTCCCGTGGGACGCAAACATGTTATAGTTATTTACGATACAAGTACGAAAATAGGGAAATCCTATTCGCGAATTACCTATTCGCATGTGTATCGTACAAGGTTTTATAGTACATATGACCATTAAAATTTTCGACATAGTTACATAATGTGCTAATTTACGCACTAGTGCGGAAAAGTAGCACCATATGTACTGTAATAGTCGCTCAAAATGCCATAATAAAATGACCATAGAAAAAAATCTTATCTAGAGGCCTTTTGATGGTTTTATTACATTTTTTCCCTATTAAGTTACAACTAAATAAAACATAAACCGACCATTTTGTTATGTTGTAATGTAAGTATTTTTAGGGTTCCGTACCTCGAAAGGAAAAAACTGAACCCTTATAGGATCACTTTGTTGTCCGTCCGTCCGTCTGTTTGTCTGTCAAAACCCTTTTTCTCAGGAACGCGTGGAGGTATCAAGCTGGAATTTTTATCAAATACTCAGGTCTACTGTCCCTTGGAGCTGTGAAAAAATTAAACTTCTAAGCCAACGCAATCAAAAGATACAGCCGTTTATGCCATTAATTTTCGCAACTGTTGTCCGTTATTTTAGACTACTCTATAACATATATCAAAATTAATCAAATCGCAGTCGGACAGTTGGGTACCCTTCCTTGTTAGTCAATTTGTGTAAGAATGCCCCTATTATATTTACTTATTTATTAGCTTTAAAGCCATTCCATATAATATTGATGTCTGATATGTTGACCAGCCGGAGGCAGCGACGGGTTCCGAGGCTGAGGCGGAGGCGGAAGCGGAAGCAGAGGCGGACAGCGACGTGGAGTCAGAAGCGGCGCGGGAGCGGGCGGCGCGTGCGCAGGCGTCCATCAAGGAGCGAGAGAGAGAGGTGCAGCGCGCGCTGGCGACCAGTCTGCGAGACAGGGACAAGGAGAGGGAGTACCATAAGAGAGACGAGGCGGTCCAGGTTCGTTGATAATGTCGAGTATAGTAGTCCATTACGGAACTGTTTAACATTAGGAAATGTAGATCGCGAGCCAGGAACAGATTTACGTGACCAATCGCTTCCCGGGCGAAAACTCGTGTAGTGGTTAACGGCTACGTATGATGAACCCTGGTGGATGTCAGCTGCCGCTCCGTTGGTTGGTTCGATACTTTGTCAGATGATGGTTCAGATGCTATTGTTAGTTAAAAAAATCGTCAGCCGGTTATATCGCGGTGGTAAGAACGTCAGCAGCTCGCATGAACATGAAAAAAATAAGCGCTTTAAATTTGCTAAAACCAGATTTCATACAAATTTTTAAATGCCCCTAACTTTTATTAGTACATTACGATACAAGTGCGAAAAATAGGAAATTCGAAACGAGTGGCGATAAATTAAAGCACGAACGAAGGGAGTGTTTTAAATCGACACGAGTAAAAAACACGTTAAAAATCAAACGTGGGGACATAGTTGTGGTTGAATTTGTTGTTTTGTGTTTCTGTATATGGATCATGTCCGAAATAAATGGTTTTTTTTTTTAATAACCAATTTGTATCAAAATATTTTCAATGACGAATCCAGAGTGGAAAAGGCGATTTCTCACGGGTCCTATTTCGTTTTATATGTGACCTTCTCTCCAGCATTTCAACGCGCTGCTGGCGGACCTGGTCCGCAACCCGGACCTGGCGTGGCGCGAGGCCAAGAAGCAGCTGAAGAAGGACCACCGCTACGCTGCAGCCGAGCTGCTCACCAAAGAAGACAAGGTTGTATCAAACACACCAGAAACATATTTTTTTTAATACTACGTCGGTGGCAAATAAGCATACGGCCCGCTTGATGGTAAGCAGTCTACGTAGCTTGTGTACGACAGCTCCAACTCCAGGGGAGTTACATGCGCGTTGCCGACCCAACCCCCCCACCCTCCCTTGTTGAGCTCTGGCAAGCTTCACAACACTATGAGTAGGGTCTAGTGTTATTTGGCTGCTGTTTTCTGTAAGGTGGAGGTACTTCCCCAGTTGGGCTCTGCTCTAGATCTGGAATGACATCCGCCGTGACCACATAGAGCAAAAAAAATAAAAAATATATATATATATATATTTCGTGAAAAAACACGTAACACGTAGATGATATTCACTATGCCCATACCTCTCTTTTGGACTTAGTTTAAGGACGTAACCCGGGTCAATTTATATAAAATAAAAAAATTGAAAAATTTACGCTTCAAGCAGGACTTGAATCTGCGACCTCTGCAATCCTGGCATCGCTTTTAACCAACCGAGCTACGTGCAAATTTTTCCATTCTATTATTTATTTGTTTAAAATTGTCTCATAATATTTTAAATATAAATATTATAGGACATTATTACACAAATTGACTAAGTCCCACAGTAAGCTCAATAAGGCTTGTGTTGAGGGTACTTAGACAACGATATATATAATAAACATATACATATTTATAAATACTTAAATACATAGAAAACACCCATGACTCAGGAACAAATATCCATGCTCATCACACGAACAAATGCCCTTACCAGGATTGGAACCCGGGACCATCGGCTTCGTAGGCAGCGTCTCTACCCACTAGGCCAGACCGGTCGCCATTTTAAATTCATATTTGTTAATACTCGAATGTGTATTCCAGGAGCGTCTATTCTCCTCGCACACCAGCGCACTAGCGACGCGGCGGCGCGACAAGCTGCGCGCGCTGCTGGCGGAGCTGGGCGTGGCCGCCACCGCGCACTGGCGGGACGTGCGCGCGCGCCTGCGGGCCGAGCCCGGCGCGCCCGTCTACACTAGCGCCGACAAGGTGACACACACACACACACACACACACACACACACACACACTAGCGACGCGGCGGCGCGACAAGCTGCGCGCGCTGCTGGCGGAGCTGGGCGTGGCCGCCACCGCGCACTGGCGGGACGTGCGCGCGCGCCTGCGGGCCGAGCCCGGCGCGCCCGTCTACACTAGCGCCGACAAGGTGACACACACACACACACACACACACACACACACACACACTAGCGACGCGGCGGCGCGACAAGCTGCGCGCGCTGCTGGCGGAGCTGGGCG